>NC_039247.1:30075891-30310891 GCF_003368295.1 Carassius auratus
TCAAATTCTCAAGACATTCTCATGATGCAAGTTTCATAGTGATTGATCATGTTAGATGATGAATATTTTGTCTATTGACCAACCAATCAGATGTTGTGCTTAATAGAGTCCCAATTCAATCTATAAGTGGTTCCAACGGTTTAATTTCTATTGAACTGGAGCAGAACTTTGTGAACCGTGTATGATTTTGTCATTGAATATGGCTTCGTCTTACATATGCATCTACACATTCTTGAATCAAGATACATTAACTTGGGGTAAGAAAAATAAGCTTGTTGTCCCTTTGAATTAAGATTACGTTTCTTTCCCAAATGGCAGCTTTCTTTTCTTCTGAAGTAAATGTATCCTGATTTAAGAATGTTGAGATATTTGTAATGGAAAACGACAAAAAAACTAAATAAGAATGAGTGGCGATGTGTTTATTTTAAGTTTATTTGTTCTTTTTTTGCAGGACGTTCAAGAGAACATCAAGGCAGAAGCGCGCTCGTTAGCCAATCAGAGAGAATTAAGCACCACCGAGAAGGCAAGTCACTAGAGATTGTAAAACTCATCGATGTCCGTCCTACAGACTTTCATCCCCCCCAGCAGGTCAACCCCTATATTTAGACACAAAGTCTGTTGAAGTAAAACTCCTTTCCTGTGACCCTGACATTTGTGGTGTTAGTGGTCCTTACTCAGCTGCTCAACCCAGTAATTTTGGCCAGGGTGAGAGCAGGGCCAAGCAAAGACGGCCCTAATGAGTGCAGAAACTAGACATTTTGGGAAGCCACTGTTTGTTATTCAGATGGAGACAAAGGAAGTTTGGGGCTGGAACAGGACGAGGAAGAGCATTTATACACAGTTGTTGTGGAGGACGAGGGAAGGACATGCTTTTTGTCATGCATGCAGGGTTAGATTTTGAGTTAAAGAAATCAGATCTAGAACTTAGACTGTGTTCTAGAATCTTTATGCTCCTTTATCCTAAAACCATTTCTTGTCTGTCGTTTCCCATGAAAACAGTACTAAAATAATAATAAAATGGTCATTCAAAGGCATTAGGCTGTTAACATAGTGGGCTAAAATGGTTGATCTCAATAATAATGGATCTCAATAATTAAATGGTAAAGGAATAGGTCATGCATATTATTTATTTTTGAAAACGCAAAATATGTTTGAGATAAATTGTCAGAATTATGAGATAAAATGTCTTATGGCAGTCAAAATTATGAAAAGTCAAAACTGAAATAGTAATTAAAAAAGTAAAATTATGAGATACTAAGACATAATTATGATATATGAAAGGGATTATTACGACAAAGTCAAAATGATTAGATATGATGTTTATGAGATAAATGGTCCAAATTATGAGATAAAACATCTTCATTATCACAGTCGAAATTATGAAAGTTGAAATTTAGTTGGTCATAAGTTGGTTAAGACAGTAAAATTATGAGATACTAAGTCATAATTAGGAGATATGAAAGTGATTATTGACAGTCAAAATAATGTGATATGATGTTTGAGATAAATGGTCCAAATTATGAGATAAAACGTCTTATGACAGTCAAAATTATGAAAAGATAAAACTGAGATGGTCATAATAAGGACAGTAAAATTATGAGATATGAAAGTGATTATTGACAGTCAAAATAATGTGATATGATTTTTTTAGATACATTGTCCAAATTACGAGATAAAACGTCTTTATTATGACAGTCAAAATTGAGATGGTCATAAAAAGGACAGTAAAATTATGAGATACAATGTCATAATTATGAGATATGAAAGTGATTATGACAGTCAAAATAATATATGATGTTTGAGATAAATGGTCCAAATTATGAGATTATGACAGTCGAAATTATGAAAAGTCGAAACTGAGAGTCATAATTAGGACAGTAAAATTATGCAACACTAGGTTCTAATTATGAGATATGAAAGTAATAATTATCACAAAGTCAAAATGATGAGATACTTAGGACATAAAAAGTCAACATTATTAGGTACTGTCATAACTTATCCTCCTTTGTACATTGTCATTTTGACATTTCTCATAATTAAGTCAATTGTGATTTACACTGAATCTGCGCCAGTCGTGACAGAAGTGTTTACACTGGACACGACAAAGTGACCGCTGCTACTCGAACTTTGTGTCAGTACGTCATAAACATAACGAGGCAACAGTTTACTGTCAGGGATTAGTCGTGTCCATCGCGCTGTATCCAGTGTAGACCGCATCACTGATTATGGGTTCTGTAGTATTATGGTGTTAATAAGGTAGTTTCTCATAATTTTGACTCATAATTATCACTTTTTATCTCAGTTTTGACTTATCTCATTATTATGACGTAGTATCTCAAAATATTGTCTCATTCATAAACATCACTTTCATATCTCATTATTATGACTCAGTATCTCATAATTTCATAATTACGATTTGTTTATCTAAGGCTCGAAAATGATAATAATAATGACAAGTCAAAATTGAGTCATAATTATGAGTCAGTTTCTATACTACGTCATAAAAAGAAAGTCAAGATTATGACCTACTAAACATAAATTAGACAAAATTATGAGACAAAATCCTGATTGACATTGAGTTGAAATTATGAAATACTAGGTCATTAAAAGCTGACTTTGTCATAATTATGACTTTTGGTGTTGTAATTATGATTATTCATTTTTTTTCTAATGTAGTGAAAGTGGGCTTCCATGCAAATCCCCATCTATTTGGGCATATTCAAATTACGTGAAAATATAAATGAAAATCTTAATGTATCGTTAATGTGATAATATTAACATAGTCATATGTGCTTTTGTGTCATTTCTGCAGAGTAAATTAAATCTTCTATTCTATCAACAAAAATGCAAGAACCTGTTTATCCAAAGAGATCTGATTGAGGGAGTGTTGTTGGGTTTGACACTATTTTATTTTATAGCCTTTCTTTGTGCTGAAGGAGAAGAATGTGTCTGGGGTTTGGATCTCTGAACTTCATCATTTGTGGTACACAAAGCAGACAAGATGGGAATAAAATAAAGCACTCGACCTGGCCAAAACCCAGGAGACCTCACAATAGCAGGTCTTAGATGCATCATTTTTGTTCACGTAGTCTTCATTTAGTCAAGAGAGTAATTTAAGGGAGTTTCTGCTTGCTAATAACAATGGTTTTTCTATGCTATATACATCAGTCTGTCCAGGCTCGTTCTAGTTTTAAAATATGAAATGTAACATCTGACATTCTCAGCAGCATCTTGCCATCAAATAAAGGATCTTCTAATTCTATTAACTCTTTAATGTGACACATTCTTGAAACTGTAAGCAGTGAAAAGAATGCAGCGTACGCTTAGACGAAGCAGCTCAAAAGCACAGTCTGCTCTGCTCCTTCAGAGATCTGAGAACGGTGGAAACAGAAAGACACTTCCTGACCAGATGTGAAAAGTATCAGGATGTCGGCAAGACTGAAGTAACTCAGAGACGCTGTTACCTTTAAAAGAGCATTGGCTCTCTCTCAGTACACTGATGCGTGAATGTGAATCACTCAAGTATTGTCAGTGAACTGGGCGGTTTATTTTTTTTGTCCTGTGTTGCAATCTTTGCTTTTTCCACACTACAAAAAATGCCTCAAGCGTCAGGTGTGAATCTGGAAGCTTTCCATAACAGCTGCACAGTTTTAACAGGCTTAATGAAAGAAGAAAAGAAAAAATAAACGCATCAGTTACAAGAATCTTCAAATTTGAGCTTCTGCATGCAAAGTTGCTCAAGTTCAAGTGTTTGCTCTGAGTGTATGCGTGCACGCAGGAAATGTGAAGGGAAATGTCCTATCTCCACCCAGCATGCACAGCTCATTACAATAACCATCTGACATTCCTTTGGCTTAGTTCTGTTCGTTTTGTCTGTGCCCTGCTGCATACACGAGCTTTTCTATGTAGTTAACCTAGTATTTCTCCATGCATGCTAGTCCTAAAAGTCTCCTGAAAGACATTCAGTAAACTGTATTCATCCATTAGGTGGATGCATAAAAACGTTAATGCGGTTGAGTTTGAGCTAAGCTGCAATACAGTGTAATTCCTGATCGTCTCATATTTTATTATTAAATGCTAACAAGATCAGTATACACTGTGTCTGAAGTATCATACTTATATTAAATAATGAAAGTGTTAAAGGTAATATTACATATATTTGTTATATGGTCTGTAAGATTTTTAATGTACTTCTGCTCACCAAGGAGTCATTTATATAATCAAAAATACAGTAAAAACAGTAATATTGTGAAATATTATTACAATTTAAAATACCTGTTTTCTGTATGAATATATTTTAAAATGTAATTTATTTCTGTGATGCTCCGCTGTATTTCCAGCATCATTCCTCCAGTCTTCAGCGTCACACGATCTTCAGAAATTATTCTGATATACTGATTTACTGCTCAAGAAACACACGAAAAACAGGTGTGCTGCTTCATATTATGTGAAAACCTTAATACATTTTGTATTTAAGGATTTTCTAATGATTATAAAGTTCAAAAGAACAGCACTTGTTTGAAACCGAAATCTTTGGAACATTATAAATGTCACTTTTCAGTTCAATGCATCATTTCTTAATAACAAATAATAATAAAGAAAAGCTTACAAACATTAGTGCACATTGTGAATGCGAAGCTCTCCAGGTTCACTTCCACTAGTCCAGGCTTTATAATCAACAGTATGAATGGAAAGTGTGCCGAGACTGAGATCTGCTCATAGCTGAAGTGGACTGATATATTATTTTTATTTTTTTTTTATTTTGGTTTTGGATTTGTGGAAACCTCGAAGCTCCTGTTCCAATGCACTTACCGTTCTGTGTTTGTCTCTTGTAGCCTCAACCCTGACATGGTTTTAGTTCTTGATCCTTTGGTCAGAGAGAAAGTCTCTTGTCCTCTGACCCAGCGGATCCAAAGCGACCATGGCTCGCCCTCCTCAGAAGTCATTCCCTCGTACCGCGAGCGTTCAGACTCGGGAGGATCGACTGACAGCAGCTCCCATCAGAGAAAGAGTCTGAACCGTAGCCACGAATCCCCGTCTACTGCTGAAGCTCATCTGACAGAGCAGAGCTCAGACGAAGCGAGGGCAGCTGTGAGTTCACTGAAGACACTTGACAATGGCCTGGAGACCACCACAGGTTCACAAGCATGCACACTGAATGAGACGAGCCAGAGAGCTGGAGACGTCCCGGGACAGAAGGTGAGGAGAAGTGAGCGGTGTCTCACGGGAACACTTGCTCTGTCTGTTCCAGCAGGAGGTACTATTTGTCTCTGTTTGAGACTGTGAATGCATCCTTTCCTCCGGGCCATAACAAAGTTCAGATTAATGAGAGAATCATCGGTGGTGTTTGGAACAACACACTTTACCAAATCCTACAGTTTAATGTAATTACACTACTATTCAAAAGTTTGGGGTTTCAAGACTCAAGATTTTGAAAGAAGTCTCTTCCGCTCAGCAAGGCTGCATGTATTTGATCTAAACACTGTTAAAACGGTAATATTGTGAAATATTATTTCAATACAAATAAAGGTTTTCTGTTTTGATATATATTTTAAACTGTAATGTATTTCTGTGATGCTCCGCTGTATTTTCAGCATCATTCCTGCAGTCTTCAGTGTCACATGATCTTCAGAAATCATTTGCGGCTCAAGAAACATTTCTGATTATTATCAGTGTTGAAAACAGTTAAAATTTTGTAGAAGCCCAGAATTCAGGATTATTGAACATTTTTAACAAGTTATGATGCTTAACCCCTTGACGGCCACTCACGTTTTTGAAGACATGAATGTGCATGATACAAACCTAAATTTTTATAATTCCTGACTGAAAACATTTTGTAACATGATTTTGATGTGCCATTTACATGGTAATGCAATGTCTGATTTTAAAATGGGTTTTTAAGGATGAATTTTGAGATTTTATGTTTTCAAGTGATATATAACTTGTGATGATTTCTAAAATGTGATAGAGAAAAAGGCAACGAGGAAGTCTTTTTTTTAAACAAAGGTCAAAGCTCCTTTTGTAATGTAGATTTCTGAGGGTGCACTCTTTTCATAAATTCATCTATTACTTTTCCTACATAATTTTTAACAAAAAATATTGGTAAAATATATATTTGGGAGTCTTAGACCTTTCCAACGATATATAGTTTGTCAAGATTAGATTAGATTTGATTGTAATATAGTATAGTCAACGTAGGCGTCCCGTATTCAGGACGGGGTGAACAGGTTAATATTTCTGTGTACTACTTTTAAAAATATGTATTTTACATTATAAACGTCTTGACTTCTACTTTCGGTTAATTTGATGCATCCTTGCTGAATAGAAGTATTTAATTGAAAATATCGTTTGAATGTTACTGTAACTCTATAAAGCATCTCTTTAAAATGTTTGCTGCTGTAAACAGACAATCTGTTTTATGTCATGCTGCGAGAAGTTGAGTTTGAATTATTACTTTCTTTCGTAGATCACATCAGCTATAGACGCTCTCCTGACTTCTCTTACTGATGGCAAGGACACAGGTGAGAAGTTCTTAAAAATACTCATTAAAATACATGTTGATTAATAAAAGATCAGCTTTCGAAATGCGTAGTTAGTATTATTTTTGATGATATTTCCTCCAATCCAATCTGACTTGTTGCATACCTGGAGATATGGATGGCCAGCAGGAAGTAGAGTATGTGCGAGGATAATATAAGTTAATATTCTGTCAAACAAGTTGACCATATTTGATAAAATGTTTATATCTGAATAAATATCTAAATTAAATCTGTTCATCATGTTAGAGTCTCTTCTGAAGAATCATATGGATTACTGTTATGAAGTCTTTATGAACATCAAGTTTTGGTGGAATGGATTTCAATGAAATTCGATGGTGTGTTTTGGAGATGAATGGGTTAATGTGTTTTCGACGACATGAGGGTGAGCGAATGATGACAGAATATTCATTTTTGGGCGAACTGTCTCTTTAAATCTCTTGCTTTCCTGCTTTAACCTTGAAGAAAGCTCCAGTACTCTCACATGCGTCTCCTCTAGAGCTTCAGAAGACGTCTCAAGGTTCAGAAGCATCGAGATTTGTCAAGACACCAAAGTCTACAATAAATTCATAATTAGCATTTTTCATCAATTTCTTCCGAGACGACATGATCTGAGCTCTGCTGTCATTTGAAGACATGCTTCATTTTTATTATGATTTATATTGTACACTGTATTTTAGGGACTGCTTGTCACTGTAAACTAGTTGATTATTAGCATGCATGTTACTAGCAATTTGGCTGTTTATTAGTACTTATAAAGCACATTTAATGTCTTATTCTGCATGATCACATTTTAGATCCCTTCATTCACACCATACCTTAACTTAACTACTTTGCTAACTATTCATAAGCAGCTAATCAGGAGTTTATTGAGGCATAAGTCTCAGTTAAGTTAGGAGTGAGAACAGGTCCCCAAATCTAAAGTATGACCTAATGTTTTTTTTTTTTTTTTAAATGAATAATGAATTTTTTTTTTGTTTTCAGATTTTAAAAACAAAGCCTCATCCTCGGGGCCCATCATCCGTGTGAACTCTGTTCGTGACAGGATGCGCAAGTTCACCGAACCTGTTACGAACGCACCTAAAACCAGCCGCGGTTCGTCTCATTCCACAAACACAGTGTCTGCAGAGAGGTCCTCATCCTGTTCTTCCTCCATCCCAAAGAAAGAGAGGAATGTCAGTGAGAACATGTTGGCCCCGCCCAGGCTTCTCTCCAGCCAATCACACGCCGCAGTGGGCGGCTCACACGGCTGCACTGAAAATGTCAGGCATGTGTGTAACGGTTCAGAAGAAGTGCAGACTCCTGAGGGAGAAGCGTCTTCAGGGACCTACGACATCCGAGGTGACCCCGAGTCCAACATGAAGACCTTCCTCAGCATCGAGATCAGAGATGGACGAAACCCAACTTCACGTTCTTCACTGTCATCATCGCCCTCTGCGGCCATAAACATGAGCCCACGAATCATCACATCTACTGCTCCACAGAGAAGAGGTAAGCAAATCAATCTACTGATTCATAAAACAAACATGAATTTTGTAATCAATTATGCATTCCAGAACAATAGTGGGTGAATTGATGGATTTGCATAATTTACATTTATAATGTTAGATGTATTGAATGCAATGCATATTTGGAAAGAAGCCTCTACAAAATGCATAAATATGTAAAAGCACATATAATTAAAAAAAATATATACATTCTGCTGTTCGATTTCTATTCTACTGTTTATTCAGCAAGCATGCATTAAATTGGTCAAAAGTGACAGTGCAGACATTTACCAAATATTTCTGTTTTAAATCACTGATGTTCTTTTGCACTTCAACAAAGAATCCTGAAAAAAAAAGAATCACAGTTCCAGAAAAATATGAAGCGGCACGACTGTTTTCAACATTGATAATAATTTAGAAATGTTTCTTGAGCAGTAAATCATCATATTAGAATGATTTCTGAAGATCATGTGACACTGAAGACAGGAGTGGAGTTTCCGTGGGTCCTCAAAAAGTCTTAAATTTAGTTGTATCAAATTTAAGACCATAAAATTCTTATCTAATTATGATTTCAAGAGGTCTTAAATTTGGGAACAGAAAGACAAGAATCGAGATATAGCTTATTGTGATGATTCAACTTTAAAAGGCTGATTTTAAGAAATAAACATGAGCGCTGCACGTTTCAAAGTCTGGTGCTGCTGCTTTGTGTATGTGTCCTGTCATTACCAGGAAAACTGCTGTTTCTGCCATTACTGCTGGTAGAAAATGAATTTGCATTTTCAAAAAGCCCATCTGCTGTTTATGTTCAGACCAATGTGAAAATCCACCCATGTTTTAATGCTTCAAACACTGGTGGACTGTCTAGAAAATTAATTGGTCTCTCTTGATTTGAATCAAGTAAGGTTCAGATTACCATTATTGTTGTATATATTTTGTGTTGTTGTCAGTTTTTATTTTTATTTTGTAGTATTTACTTACATTTTGGTACTTGCACATAATCATATGCAGAGCTACTGAACTTTTGAAATATTCTACAGTAGTACACCATTATTTAAGTGTTTATGTTACCAGGATTCACATGTAAGATGGCAAATTTAGGAATGTAGTATCACCATATATTATTTCTATTCACAAAATCTCATAATCAACACTGATATGCAAATTTTGCAATGTACAAAATAATGAAGTGTATTTCTTATAATCACTCCTATAAAGAGGAAATTTTCAGATGCTGGGCCTATTAAAGGTGCCATCTGTAATGTTTGGCAAAAAAAATAAAGTCATACCAGATGGGGGCAGTATGCCTCAATAAAGTGAATTGGTCTACTCTAGAGTAACAAACGAGAAATGGCATAGTCTCTATGCTCCGCCCCTACTTTCACAACAACACTACAGCCATAGCCGAAGCCTAACTGTGCGTTCATACCGCCGGCGTCTAGAGCGTCAAAAATCGCTCTTGCCGCTCTGCTCACGATGCTGCAGAAAGATTTGTGAGCGCTCGGACGCTCTAACGTAGATCGAATGCTCGTGCAGACTAACCACAAGGAGTTATAAGTTAAATTAAGGTAAAGGTTAAATGAGGTAAATATTGTTGTGGACGAAATATTAGGATCCTTTACTTTAAATGAACAATCTCAGACACCTTGGTCCACGTATCACTTTTCATTTATTTTTTTATGTCCCTGTACGCAAACAGGGACACATCATAGATTAATACAAACGCTAAACAGCAATAATCAACCTGTCCTTTATTCTGCTTGGGAAATAATGTGCCAACTCTCAAGCATTCACCGTGAGACACACGCAATTGACTCTTTTCACACGCTTTCACGCCACACATCAATTTTTTCATGCACAGAAAAACCACGAAGCAAAGAGGACAAGGAGACCAACAGACTAGACAGAGCTGGTTAGTTATGATATAACAAAATGGGTAACGTTAAGTTATAGCTAGCTAATTATCAAACGCAGCTACGGTTAGCCACCGCTAACATTAGCACGTTTATCGAACAGCCTTTGATACATTTCAAAATACATTAGAACAAAAGAATACAAAAGAAATGTTGCAAGTTCGGAGTCGAACCTCATTTCTTTCAGGTCCATCAGTTGTCTCCAGCGATTAAAAGCAGTGCCGATGTTTACTCTGGTTCGGCTCCTTTTCTTATCGGATTTGATTTGTGTTTCCCTGTAGCGGGTGGTGGTCTCTTGCCAAGGGCTTCAGTCATCCTTTCTCTCTCTTCCCTGAACTGAAATGAAGTACTGGGCTGTAATTTCCACATGATTGACATCAGGTTCAGGCACGCCCACAAGTCGTGTGAGTTATTTGTGTATTGCAGGTTGGCTGGTGGTTATGTTGCCCGCATACCGCCTCCCATGGCCGAAACTGGTATTACGACACCTGTCGGGCCGGGGCTAGTAATGCTAATGCTAATTAAGGTTGATATCTCTGCAGCACTATAACTTGACATTTTTGACATGACATCATCGCCCTTATTTCTTCTTATTCTTTTGATGCGTGTAGGTCATGTTATGGATATTTTTACCTCAATCTTTGCATATGGCACCTTTAAAACAAATCTGTTGATCTGCTTTGGATGTCAATAGACCCCCCCCCCCAAATGTATAAAATATCCAAACAAACCTTTCTGTTGTATTTTTTGAGCAGAGAATCAGGATCAAGTGAAGGTCCTATGTCCTGTTTACCAAATTTGAGCAAGTTTTTGAGTCCTATTGGTTAATGTTTAATATATTGTATTAAATAATACTTTTGTTACTGGATAGTTGAAGGAAATCAACATTATACATTTTCTCTAATTTCATAGGGGCAATTTTGTCCTGCTGAGAATCAGAATAGTCCTTTTGAGAAGTACTGTAGCTCTTTAATATCAGAAATTTGTATGAAAACTTTAATTAATGGTTGATTTGCATTGGATACAAGTAAGACTGTCACAATTTGAGTAAACAATTGATAAAAGAAATCCTCGATTGTGTTTTGCCTGTGGCGATTAACAGGCGAAACACCAGAAGTGGCGCATTGCCAGGCACAAGAATCCATGTAAAGCATTATTAGACCATTTTTTAAGGCTGCTAGAAATATTCAAACCATTTACAAATCATCATAAATCATACTGCTGTTGTTAATTCATGAAGGCCATGATTCAGTGAAATAAATATATATGCTGCAGGTTTAATATGTGCTTTATTTGTATGAGTGTCAGTTACATCTCCGTTCACAGTAAACGCTGCTCCGCACACAGTTATCGTTTACATGCACGGTCGCAGCGTCTCAAACTCCATCTCTATAAAACTGCGCCAACACAGGAGAAAATATCATCATCTTATAAATGCTAACTGTTTGTCATGGCTTCAAAATAAAAGTTTAACCCTCACTCTGAGTTTGGTCTGAGTGAGATTAAGCTATAGGTTACTCGATTACCAAAATTATGTTAGTGACAGCCTGAGTTTCAAGTGATGATTCTGAAAGTATTGTTCCGAAATAGTGGGTTTTTGACCATGGTGAAGAGGTCACAGGCCTAGAAAGTTGGAAAGGAGTACATTTAATTAGTCTTGCCGATCCAGATACCGGTGCGATTCACAGATGTTTTTATGGGGAAGGGACTGAAGGAACGAACTGGAATGCAAGCTGTGCATATTCTCCGTTTGGCAGCCATGTTGGAAATTTCACCCTAAAATCAAATATTTCCCTTCATTCCTTCTCCATGATTCAAGTAGCGTATGACTAAGCCTATTTAATGGTTTTGCATATAACCTATAAAAGAATCCCTTCTCTGGTAACTGTTGTAGTTCCTTTAAAAGGGAGTGGACTTCATTTGAAATCATGGTTGTTCATCCAAAACATGGGTGAAATAAGAGTGGTCTTTTATTGTGGTAAACCTAAGGCACACCTGTGCGATAATCATCCTGTCTAATCACTCCTGTGAGGTGATGGATTATCTCCACATAGGAGAAGTGCTCACTAACCTAGATTTAGACAGATTTGTGAACAATATTTGAGAGAGCACAAATTAATATTCTGCATGAGAATATTTTACATCCCTTAATCCTAAACTCCCTTACTGACTATTAATAAGCAGCAAATTAGTAGTTTATTGAGGGAAAACTCTTAGTTAGTTAGTAGTGAATTCTTAATATAAAGTGTTAATGACTAGATTGAGACCGAGCAAAATATTGTCCCACATTGCAGTTATGTTCTCAGATCTGAAGCTTCTTGAAGTCTTTTTTTTCTGAAGTGTCTTTTGGAAGATTTGAGCTTTTTTAAGTGCTGTCTAGAATGGTTTATGCTAAGATCCGCTTCTTGTCAATTGAAACAGCAGTGGAAGATTTCGGCTTCCAAACAGTTGGATGTTTTGCATCCATTTTCCAATTAATGAACTGCACCATTGTCTTCATTTTCACTAGGACTGAAGCAAATCTTTTTATGCACTGATAGTGGGTCATTCAAGCAATATTATCTCACTTCTGTTGCGTAAATTAAAGCTGTTATCAGACTTTCATGTTTTGTTTTGCTTCCCACGGGGTCTGATTTATTAGTGTAATAATCTAATGAAACAAAGTGCATTTATTTAATACACTGAATTATCCAAAATATACATTGCCATATTTGGTAACACTTTACTTGAAGCCTAATGTTTTAGATATTCATAATGTAATGCCATTGTACGTTATATGTTGTACTGTTTACTGACTAAAGTTAAAATGCATTATATATGCCGATGTTGCATCTGAAATTGTGATGTGTATAATGCATAATACTTTCTAAAGGTGCAAGTTTGATAACAATATAAATCATGTATTTCAAATACTTTGGATTGTATGTAAAGGCAGCAAGTGAAGTGTTAAATTTTTATTTTATATGTAGACCATTTTATGTAGACCGAATTTCCATCAACAATAGCTCATAAAATAATACAACCGTAGTATTTTGGTTAACTGTCATGTGTGCCTTAGGACCTCTGTCCTATAATAATAATTCACATGCCAGTTCATCCTCTATCACCCGGCTGATGCATAAACACAATCACTGTTCTCCTCGTTTTATCATATGTCTGTCTCTTCTCTGTATCACCAACAGACTGTATTTGTCAGATCTTCCTTTTTTGGAAATGCTTTGCTCATCCTTGCCTCTGAAAGGTCTCGCAGTGGGCAGTGGAAGCGATCTTGAAAGCCTGAGGATATTTAATGCTATAGAGGTGCAGTAAAAGAGTGTTTACCGTCTCACTGAACCACATTAGGACCCGGGTCTATTGTGTAATCACTCACGAACTGATGGAAGAGACCGTAAACAGAGGAGGCTGCTTTGTTTCACAGACACGTCAGCAGCATGGTCTTGACCAACTAGGTTTTTATTTGGGAATTTGACGACGTTTTATTGTCTTTAAACAAACCAGATCTCATGAGATAAAACATGATGTTTTAAATGAAAAGTGTCAAGTTCTGATGGAGAAACAACATGACTGAAATCATTTGATTGGAAAAAAAAAACAAAGATGCTTTTTGTACACGACTAGTACAGTTGAAAGAATGGGTTGTATAGATTTAGATAAGTAAAAAAAGAGAAAGAAAACTCTCTTTTGCTCGCCAAAGCTATATTTTTTTATACAAAAATATATGTAATATTGTGAAGTATTTTTATGGTTTAAAACAGCTGATTTCTATGTGAATATCTGTTAAAATGTCATTTACTTCTGTGATCAAAGCTGATTTTTCAGCATCATTTCTCCATTCTTCATTGTCACAAATCATTATAATATGGTGATTGTCAGTGTTGGGAAAAGTTACTTTTATAAGTTTTGTAATTCAATATTGTTTTACTCCCTAAAAAAGTCACTTATTATGTTACTTAGTTACTTTTTATGGAAAGTAATGTGTTACAAAAAATAAAGAAACAGCGAAGCACAATTGTTAGTTTATCTAAAGTCATTTTTGTTTATTAGTATGGTTGAACTGGATCATCAAAGGTCAGCAGCAAAGACATTGGTTGATAAAATGGGATTAGATACATCTGTGTTTTTTAACATATTTAATTATATGTTTGTGTCATATTCTGAGTATGCATTTCAAAGTTTTAATTCATTTCAATGAACACTAAATCTGTTTTTTTTTTTTTGAGAGTGGGATGAATGAATGCACATTCACCTTTAGTCTAGATCTACATCATGTTCACACAGCGCACACAACGCCTCTGTACTCCTGATTTCTCCCAATATGGGACAGGAAAACTGTCAGTTAATTACTGGGAAAACAAAGTAACTGATGTTACCTTTTTGAAAAAGTAACTCAGAAATTTTCTTGTAAATTAAAAAGTAATGTGTTACTTGTTTCTTGAACACAGTAATCTGATTACGTAACTCGCGTTATACTTGTTAACCCCAAAACCGCAGATTTACTGCTCAAGAAACATTTCTGATCATCAGTGTTTTTTAACATATTTAATTATATGTTTGTGTCATATTCTGAGTATGCATTTCAAAGTTTTAATCCATTTCGGTGAACACTAAATATGTTTTTTTTTTTTTTTTTTTTTTTGAGAGTGGGATAGTGGGAGAGTGAATGAATGCACATTCACCTTTAGTCTAGATGTACATCATGTTCACACAGCGCACACAACGCCTCTGTACTTCTGATTTCTCCCAATATGGGACAGGAAAACTGTCAGTCATTTACTGGGAAAACAAAGTAACTGATGTTACCTTTTTGAAAAAGTAACTCAGAAATTTTCTTGTAAATTAAAAAGTAATGTGTTACTAGTTTCTTGAAAACAGTAATCTGATTACGTAACTCGCGTTATACTTGTTAACCCTAAAACCGCAGATTTACTGCTCAAGAAACATTTCTGATCATCAGTGTTGAAAATCAGTGTTTTTTTTTTCAGAATTATTTAATGCATAGAAAGAAGAAAAGAACAGCAATTGAAATCTAGATCTTTTGTACCATTATAAATGTATTTCTGTCACTTTTGATCAACTGAATGCATCTTTGCTGAAAAAAGTATTTTGTTATAAAAACAACGACTTTGAATGGTATTCATCAATGACAATAAATTGTTCATCACCCTCGACCACTCGCACTGAACGGTGCTGGGTAAATATTTCTTGGGGTGGCATGATGTCTTCAAACATACACCGTCATTAGACGTTCTGTAGACGCTCAGTTTCATCTAAATCTTGTATTTGTCTTATCTGTCTCTCATTTGCATGTTTCCTGTGTTTTCTCAGAGCTGACGCTTGGTTTAAGAGCGACACCATTCAAAGTGTCCAGCTCAAGTCTCTCATCTGGATCCTCACTTAAGGTATTTAACAGAAGCAGCCTGTTTTAACACAAAACAAAGCTATGTTAGTCAATGTTTTGTAGAATAAACAGTAGTCACTTTATTTTTCGTGATAAGTTTCCATTTTCTCTTTGGACCCTTATCATTAAACAGATACTTTTTTTTGCTGCTGTGCCTTTAAGACCTTCACGTTAGATGATTTGGAGCGCTTTGCTGTGTTAGCAAGACGCTACTGTCTCAGCGTGAACTTTGACACTTTCAAAGGTCTGGTCTCTCACTACTGAAACAGCTGACAAGTGCAAACAATTCACAAGGAAGTGCCTCTTGGTCCAAAGACGTCATTTCCTTCGTTCATGGGAAAGAAACCCTACAGTGACCAGTGAATGTCCAAGACATTTAGGATGAAAAATTCATGTGGTGACAACTACACTATAATTCAAAAGATGGCATAGATGAGATTGTTGTATTTTTGATCAGAAAAATACACTTAAAAACAGTAAAATTGTGAAATATTATTACAATTTAAAATCATTTTTTTTAGGGATGCACGATAATATCGGCACAATATCGGTATCGGCCGATAAAAGCTTAAAATGACCATCATCGGTATCGGTCGATATGAATATTTCTGCCGATGAGCCAAACAGATATTCTCCATGTGAAATAATTGACCTGTTTTTCAGATGTGAATGTCTGTCTACATTTGTAAAATAATACATTTATGGTAGAATCAGTACAGAAGAGATACATGGATTTCTCTTCAGTAAAATTAAAGTTTAAATATATCAGTATATATTTGTATATATATCGATATCGGTATCGGCATCGGCCAAAATTATTTTGAAAATATCGGCATATCGAATATCGGCCAAAATCCAATATCGTGCATCCCTAATTTTTTTCTATGTGAATATATATTAAAATGTAATTTATTTCTGTGTTCAAAGCTGTATTTTAAGCATTATTACTTCATTCTTCAGTGTCACATGATCTTCAAAAATTATTCTAACAAAAACTTTTCTTATATTTTTTTAGTATTATTACCAATTTTGAAAACGGTTTATTTTTTGTGGAAACTGTGATACAAATTGTTTTCAAGATTCTTTTGAAAGTCTTTACTGTCACTTTTGATCGATTTAATGGACCCTTCCAAAATAGAAGTATTAATTTCTATAAAAGAAAGATCCCAAATGCGTCTGCACTCATCCACACATCTCTCTTCTCTGCCATGTTTTCTCCCATTATCCCTCTGGTCGTCCCTCTGAAGAGAGCAGTGTTGCCAGATCTCCGTGGAAAAACAAACCCAAAACAAGGGACTACTCTCACCAGAATAAGCCCTAATACGGGCCTGAGTTCTTTAAATAAGTATAAAACAACATGACTGCTCATAAACAAGTGTCTTTAATAAAATACAAGCTTATAAAAAGCAGACATGGCTACAATGAATGAGAGCTTACTCTTTAAAAACAGCAGATTTTTACGAGCGTAAACTAAACACAGCACCTTGGTCAACAACGGCTGACTTTAAATGGTCTGATATAATACATCTCCAGTCAATATGGTCAAAATCACAGACACCAAACCAGTTAAACTCGCTCAGAGCTGAACTGCCAAAACGTTGGATTAATATCATTGTAGTTTTGGGTGTAACTCTGATACAGTCCCACATTTAATTGTGTGTGTGTGTGTGTGTGTGTGTGAAAGAATGTTTAAATATATTTGTAATTACACATTTGTAATGATAAAGCTGTGCTTTAGGATGTTTTAAAATATATTAACTATAAATATAATATTTAATAACATAACAAAATAAGTACTTTGCATGTGCTTTAGTTCTGCACTTTGTAAAATTGTATTTAAGCGTGATTAGAAATGTTCATAAAAGTGTCTCTCTTTAAGTACACCTCAGTGGCTTTTTATTTCATTAATGTTATTATCTGCAATTACAGTTTTAAGCATTTTTAAGTTTCCATTTTTATTTCAAAACTACAAGTGTGCATTCAATACAATTTAACACTTCAAGGGAGGACAATCTGTTGCTAAGTAGGTTGATGAGGTCAAATAATGACACTTTAGCAATGCATCACAACAGGTACATAAATAAACGCGTCTTAATTCCCGTCGCGTCTGTAACTCATGTGGGGCAGTGTGGTAATCCCATTAAAGGATAAGTACTGACGCTTCTTTAGCAGGTTGACGAGGCTATGTCACACAAATGAGGGATTAATACCTCAGAGTGAGAGCGACAGAGAAGAAAGAGAAAGCTTCAAGACCGAACACACACAGCAGGAGTCATGATTTGAAGGCAAACTTGTATACGGCGATCTGTGACCGAGGTAAAAAGATTTGAGGAATATATAGTGATTTCTGTGTTGTGCACTAGCACACATGAACCGCTGGAGATGTTGTTTAGCTTTGTTACAAATGCAATGATTGCTACATTGACAGACTGGTTTCTAGCCGTGTAAACAGCTGATTGTAATATGGATGCATTTGTGTAGATGTTAAATACTTGTTTGCCCTTTGCTGTAATCACTAACATGGCCATTCTTTGAGATATCAAGTACGCTGCAAAAATAAACGTAACTATTTACAAAACAGTATGAATGATGTATAACAATTCAGCTGGCAGGTTTAGGAGTAGGTTTGGGGGTGGGGTTAGGATTCGGCAATCAGGTAGCGATTTGAACGAGGGGGGTAATAATTTGGCAGGGGGTCAAAATTGGGCACAACACCGGCCACCCTTTAATACATGTATAAGAATGCAATCCCGTAACATTGCATTGGTTAAAGAGCAGGTCATAAGTTTTTTTTGGAAAATAATTAACTTGCAGTTTATAAGGTAGTAATCCTTAAATGAAAACAACCTGCAAAGTTGTTAATCCAAAAGGTGCATGATAAATAAAGATGTTTAGAAAGATAGTCACTGGGTAACACATTTGCATAATCCCCACCTTCCCGCGAAATACGAACAGAGTCTGACCTGCCCACAAACACCTCCGCTATTAGTGTGTTTACATGATGTTGAGAAGACAGACGCTGTTTTCAAAGATACCACAGAAATACAATTCAGACCTTCTGTTGTGTGCATGTCATTTTCATCAAGGACTGCTTCTCTAATCTGGTCTTTTATCTTCGTTGGTTTCTAATCTTCTTAATTTGGACTAACAAGCTCTCCAAACCAAAACCTGCAAGTAGTACGATTGATACGTTTTGTAAATTTTCAATTGAGTGCCCAAGATATATTTTTGTGCTAAATACGAGTGAGTTAGTTTAGGCAGGTGCTCCTGTGATACAGCTCTTCTGATGAAAAGTAAAGACAGAGCATCTTTTGCCTGTTATTCTTCAGACATTACAGTAGACATATTTTGGTCTACAAACTATCCTTTCATCAGTTAGTCATGTTAGCAATCGGCTAACATACCCACCATTATTGTTATACACTCATGTGGGTTGCCAGATTGAGGAATGCAACAAGAACGAGCACAGTTGACAACAGAAGGTGACAAGTCTTACAGTGCAAGTTGATTTATTGCGTTTTAACATGCCTCTGGGCATAGAGCTTTATAGATGTTTAGACGTACACTGAGGCTTTTTAGATCAGGTAGAATTGCAATCACTAACACAGTACGTTTGTTGGCTTAGATGTCAAAAATACGCTGTGTTTTCTGCTAACTGGCAACCCGGAGTGTTGAAATGCTATTGGGTAAACCGTGCAGTAGGCGGAGTCACACAGACCAAAACAAAAACAGATACTCCGACACTGAACACACAATTAAAAGTGAAATAGCTGGCTGTAGCATTGCTTTTCGGAGAAACAGGTTCATGATTTTAGCATGATTCTTCAATATCTGCATATGTATTTTTATGCTTTAGTACAGTCAAAAAACAATAATACACACAGCACCTTTAATCTCTTTTATTTAGTATTTGTATCACCCTAGTATTTGTTGAAAATTGAATAACTTCACTGATGCCATGTTCAGTGCTAGTCAACATGTTTAAATGCTTTCTGTTTGTGTTTGTTTGTGCCTAAGCTTGCTCGTAGAGACAGATATTATATATATTTTTTTTTACTATGGGCTATCTACAACAGTAAAAGAACCAAAACACCAGAAGCAAATACATTATAACAATTAAAAAAAAAAAAAGTAAAAAATGACAAACTATTGTATGTTTTCCACCTTTTTCTACGTACGGCAGAAACATAAATGGGCACCTATATTCAGTAAGCTTCCAGCCACAGTCACTGACTATATCTGGACATCCACCACACTGTGCCAACCTGTACTTTTCACTGCCTTTTCCTAGAAAGAAGAAGTCACTTTTCTATTTCATTCATTGGTGCCTGAAAGATGATGTTCCAAGCCGATCAGACAAACTATCCCAGCAAAGTGCTGCTTTTTTTGCTCCTTCCGGCTGTACTTACCTACATTCTTCACAGGGTTTGTTTTCTGGCAACACTTTTTCAGCTTGCGGTGTTATATTTAGATGCTCTGTTTTACACTATGTAAAAAGATATTTTTAGTTGCATGGCTGTCAGTAAGTCTGAGGGTCAGGCATTGTTCCTCGAGTGAGATTGGACTGATTGGAATAGCTGTCCGAGCCTCAAATATAAGCTGACTCAGTCATGCTACTGAATGATCTGTCATCTGGGTCAAGAGGTTCAGAGGTGGTTTTGATGATTTTCTCCCCAAACTTTAGCTCAACTGGTAAAGAACAGCACTAGTAATACCAAGGTCTTGGGTTTGATTCCTAGAAACACATGCACTGATAAAAGTGTAGCTTGAATTTGTTTAGATCCCCTAATCCAACCCATACCTTAACTTAACAACTACTTCACTGACTATTTAATAAGCAGTTTAATGAGGCAAAAGTCGTAGTTAATACTTGGTTTATAGTCAGAATTGGTACTTAAAATAAACTGTGTCCCAGTATGTATTTATTCTTCCTGATTGAAGTTAAATGTCATATTGCATGACTACGCCTTACTTTACGGAGCATTTATGACCAACTAGCTGTATTCTGCCTGAAGAACTAATGGTGCAACCAAATACGGTACAGTAGCAAACTAGCTATTAAATGCTAAACGCCTGGATTCCAACTTAGGTAAGAATTTGCGAACAGATGGTGCAACCCTACTTTACATCTAGGGTTTAAGATCGTTCAGATATATATAAAAATAGCGAATTATCCATTTGTGCTTTGGATTTGCACAGTGTGCATGTGGTCACATTGTTCACCGCTGCCCTGCTGACGTTCTCTGCTAGTGAAAGGTGTGAAGGACAAGAGCTCTAAAAAAAGAGAGCAGGGGGCTTATGAGTGATTGCCTACTGGAATAATGGCCACTGTTGATAAATAGATGACTGTGGCACCTGAGTTAGCGGGGGCTCAGGGGCCTCCAGCTGCCATGGCGACAGAATTCCAAGGCTCTCCATTGGCTGAGGCGTTGGACAGCTGATGGGGGTTTGGAGAGGCATATAAAGGGCCAGGATTTGTCTCAACTGGGAGTCGAAGCTAGGTGTATTTCGTGTTGTCTGTAACTATTACAAGGCGTTTTGCTCTGATTGCTCTAGCAAACTTTTATTTCTGGAGTTTCAGAGATTATTTGGCACTTTGAGAAGCAACCAAACATATCATGCCTGGCATCAGTCTGGACCCCACGCCAGATCTAGTCGACCAAGTCAGTCCCCAGGACAATCTGGATCAAGAGTGTGCCGAGTCGGGCCTAGAGGCAGTGATCGGAGACCTTCTGTTACAGACGGTTGCAGACGATGAAGACGAAAAAGCAACTGATGAACGTTTTTACGAGCTGGAACTCAATCTTCAGCGAGCCGTGCAAGAGGTACATTGCGATTTGAAGGTTTTCGGCAAAAGTATACAGGCACGTCTGGAGGAAGCGACATCCCAGGTCATGCCTGTTGTTGAGGCCATCGCCGCCTTACAGCAGGAGAACGCAAGTTTTAGGATCCAGCAGGAGAAGCTCGCAAGGCAAGTAATGGAGCTTTGCAGTGCCCTTGGACTGCCTGAACCGAAACTGACGCAAGAGCAAGACATCGATCCAGCAAACAGCAATCCATCTGATGGTGAAGTCAACCCAGTGCTACACCCTCCTACTTTTGCTGCGGTTTGCTGCACATCATCAGTGTCATCTCCCACCGGCAGAGTCTCGCGTAGCAATAGCATGGTAGTATAAGTAGAGCTTTTTTCCCAGACATTTAGTACTTTTGCTAAGGCAAAGAATCAGTTTTGCAATTTTAAAGTGAGCTAAAACAGACTTGCATTGGGATGTGAACCATACCTTGAGACCACTTGGGACGGCCTTTTTTGATTTGGGCCAGTTTACCACTAACTGCAGTGCCCAAAGAACACCTAGCATTGTGGTTTGCAGAAATTATTTCATTTCAGTAGGTTAACTATAGCTCAGAAAGATGCATATTATAAGCTGCTGCCAAATGAAAAAGCTAGTATTTTGCATATTTATTTTGCATATGAAAGATAGAAAATAGTTTTTGCTTTGTGAATCTGCTGTCATCATTTGGATGGCGTTGGTTTGGAAAGCATAATTTTCCACTATGCATTATTATTAGTCATCTGCACTCGTGGTGAATAATGTGGACTGGAAAAAAATCTGCCCAGGAAACCGTCTAAATATAGGGGATTGAGTTAAAGCTGTAAAATACTAAAGATTTTCTCTGATTGAAGCTTGTGCCATACTTTTGCACTTTCTTCACAAATAGACACACATACATACTTAGCATCAACGATCCCATCTGGTATGAGTATTTTATTTTAACTTATGCTTCACATAGATTTTATGGCTTAGCGCAGTACATTTGGAAACAAAATGAATCATATGGCCCATTAATATCTGATTAATTGAAAGTCTTAGTGTCTGACTTCGTTTCCAGGAAGAGATTTGATTCAGTCAGATCAGATTTTCCAGGGATCTCTTGATTTAGGGCAAGTTACGCTCTAGATATAGTGCAAGTAGTTCATTGTGCAGGAAAGTTGGTGGTAATTTAGTTTTGCATGCATGTGCTAATGTGAATAATCATTTCCTAGATTTGGAAACTGTAGTAAGGTTTGTGCACTGCTTTAATTTATCTTGCCGTGTTAAAAGTCGGCTAAAACCTGTCTGAACTAGATTGGTGTGAAGCAAAGCCTTGTTAATCAGGGATTAGTTCGAGGTAAAGAGAGAGTAACTCGTTGTGGCACAAGATTTGCAGTGTGCATTCAGGTCTATTTCTGCAGAAGTCCATTGCGGTTTGGTGATGTGCATTATTGTGTGTTGATGCAAGACTCTCGTTTAAGGAACAGCACTTCTGCATTATATACCCATTATTATTATTATTATTATTGGGCTGCCAAAGTTAGCACATTACCTTATGAGATTAATTAAATGCTGTTAAGTTAATTTAACACCCCTAATGCATTAACCTGATTTTAGATAACAATTGCTTTATTGTAGGGTTCAACATAGCGAATCACTAAACAGCCTAATGTGATTTATTAATCAAAGAAGTCTGTGATTTCTTTAAGTAAATATGAGCATCCCAAAGTAAGAATGTGACACTGTTTTGTATTCCTCAGGAATATCGTGGTTTCAGATCAGTTCATAATTCAAACCGCACATATATGGCAAATGATTGCTTATGATTTTCTGTTGATTATGACAATGTTAACTTTGTTGTTTATATTGTAATGTGTTGTAAATGGCTATAAGAGTGCATATTTTATTTATCTTCTTTTTTGAATGAGCAACCAACAGCAGTAAAGCATAGACATTTCAAAATAAGAGTCCTTGCATATTTTAGACTTTTTATGATTAAAAGTAATGCACGGATAAAGTTTTATTTATTTTTTCCTACTGTTTTTTTTATTGGGGTTTTTTGTGCAACAAAGAGTATCTAACATTTAATAAACCGTAAACGCTCGTCACAGGAAGAAAACTGAATATTATTTAGCGCATTATTCAATATATTAATTGTTTAACTAGTATCAACACAGTAATCTGTTTATGTGTGTGTGTGATTTATATATATAAAATAAAATAATATTAGTACAGTTTAGCTGAAATATTTGTAAAAAAAAATCTACTGCACTTTCTGTATTAAAATAAATTCACTCTTTTTTTGCTTGTTTTGCTTATACTGTAAATTTCTCATACCCTTTTATTAAGATTTTTTTTTTTCAATGTGCTCCTAAATTCAAGCAAACATGCTTCTTTGGGAAAGTGTAAGCGTCAAGCCCTACATTGAGATCTTTTAAATGAGTGATTTATTCAGACCAAATAGTTTTAAAGTTGTGCATTGTTTTGCCTTTGTCCTAAGCATTTTTTATGGTGGAGACCTATTTTCCTAGTGTCTAACCATCGGAGCCGAGACACACGTCCTTCATTGAAGCAGAGATCAGTGAAGTGGATGAGAGAGGCAGACGGGGCTCTCAGGGACATTCACAGAAATCACTGAGCGCTCATTCCTGTCTAAATGTCAGCGAGCTTCCACGGCTTTTGTGTAAACACAGCTGTAGCCATAAATTAGATTCAGAAACGTTTGCGCCCTTCCACCAGCCCCTTTTTTCCATCTCCTCTTTCTGCAGTAATGCTTTCACTCACTCTCTGCTCTTTCTTGCCCATCTCTCCATCACTAGGTTTATTTCTGGACGGCTATTTTTATGGTCCCTGCTCTTAAATCCTGATGGCAATTGTGCTGCTGTCGATTGTAGCCTGCTTTAGAGATTAGCTGTCCAGAGATATAAATGTCATCCCTGTGTTTTAGTATCATAGTATAAGATCTTAACAGGCATATGGAGTCAATTTAACGCCTCATATATATATATAAGCAAAAACATTTACACTTCGCAAAAGAAAATAAAGTTTTGCAAACGAAAATTAAAGTATTGAGGAAAATAAATGTGCTTTTTGCAAACAAAAATTAAGAATTGCAAAACATAAATGAAACAGCACAAAAGCAATGATTTTGCAAAACATATTTTCCATGGTCATATCTATTAATTTATTTGCAACACTGCTTTTATTTTGCGTGTCAGTCTAGTTTGAGCTTGCGATACCGTTTTTCCTTTGCTCTTCACTTTTCTGCACGTCTCTCTTTGTGGCACTGTTTTGACGTGGGGGCGGAGTCAAGGGACGGGGGCGTGTACAACATGCCTCCATGGAAGTGACGTCATCGGCCCGAGACGCAGCTCACTGATCCAGGTCCTGTCATGATGAGCAGAGACTTTCGAGTGGATCGTTTATTTTTATTCAATAGCATTAAAACATTCATGTTTTCGTTTTATTAACTTTATTAACAAATGAATGTGTATTAGCAGTGATTGCTCAGTGATTTCGCTGGTGTCCTCCACAAGTTGAGAGATTTTAAACAAACACTTGCAGTTAACCAAATAAACAATACACATTTTAATGCTATAAAAGTGTGCACATCGAGAGAAATAAACAGCAGATGTTCATGTTAACAACTTCTTTAACTTGAGCAAACGCAGCTAATACACATACATTTGTTAATAAAGTAAATAAAACGAAAACATGAATGCTTTAACGCTATTGAATAAAAATAAACAATCCACTCGAAAGTCTCTGCTCATCATGACAGGACCTGGATCAGTGAGCTGCGTCTAGGGCCGATGATGTCACCTCCATGGAGGCATGTTGTACACGCCCCCGTCCCTTGACTCCGCCCCCACGTCAAAACAGTGCCACAAAGAGAGACGTGCAGAAAAGTGAAGAGCAAAGGAAAAACGGTATCGCAAGCTCAAACTAGACTGACATGCGAAATTAAAGCAGCGTTGCAAATAAATTAATAGATATGACCATGGAAAATATGTTTTGCAAAATCATTGCTTTCGCGCTGTTTCATTTATGTTTTGCAATTCTTAATTTTTGTTTGCAAAAAGCACATTTATTTTCCTCAATACCTCAATTTCCGTATTTATAAGACGTTAAATTGACTCCATACAGGCATCTGTCTGTTTGTCAGCATTACCAAGATGTTCTTCCCGTACGCCAACATAACGCATTTTGACATTTATTGTAACTGGGAAATGTTGTTATGATCCTGCATCTTTCTGCAGTTGCGTTGACCACTTTTGAATATGATACATAGTCTTAATTTGTTTTCCATTTTTAGAGTTAAAAATGTGACCAATACGTTTGAAAGCCATTTATTGTTAAATATAAAATCCTAGAAGTCAGACTGTAATGAAAATGTGAGTGTAACAGCTGTTTCCACAATATAGAAACACCAAAGGACTTCTTTCTTTTGCTGATGGCCATGTGTGGTTTAGATGTTATGTCCATGAAAGTGATCAGCTTTGAAGGGCTTTTTAAAATCTTTATTTGTTTAATGAGATCATTGGAAATATTGATATACCATTGATCAGATCAGTGGCAAATTATCATAAAATTTTTGTTTTCTAGTTTTAATGATGTTCAAATGCTGTTTAATGTTGTCTCCTTAATTCTCGTGCAGTCCTTCTGTTTATTCATAACTACAGTACTTTGTTAAAATGATAACATGGCTTTAGTTTCACTAGTTTTAATTTTAAGTATCATAATATAAATGCCATAAAAACATCTTCATCTGTGGTTGCCAGAACTCTACCATAATAAATATGGTAGCAACATTGAACTTAAACTTACAGTAAAAAAAAAAATAGTTTTTTCATTGAAATAATGTACTAAATATATACATACATAGTTTACCAATAAACCAATGAAAACCATATGTACCAAAAAAAACAAAAAAACAAAAACAAGAAGAAACTAATTAAAATGAAAAACCATCAAATCTGAGCTGGGAAAGTAACAGATGTATACAGTATTTTACTGTAAAATGACACAAAGTGTCACAATATCTATCTATCTATCTATCTATAAAATAAAATAAAAAATTATAAAGTGTAGCTTCATAGTGTGTCATACATACAAGCATCACGTTGTTGTGTTTTATCCCCACAGATGGAGACGGAGGCCATTTCTCTTGTGGGTGAATCTGTGTGCGAGGCGTCCCGTGACGAACCTGTGCTTCCTAACGGATCCTCCATGGCCTCCATCAAAACTGAGAAGCTGACCTCAGAGAAGCTGCAGGAGATTGAGGACGAGGAGATCCTGGACAAAATGGTACTGCAGTTCTCCTGCTGTTAGATACAGACATCACCCTAAAATAAAAGGCTCATTCTGTATTTGCAGTTGAAATAAACTTTCAATACCAATAAATCATAAAATGTTTGCACATTTGTATTCTGTAGTGTGAAAAGGTACTGTATGCATGGTTAAAAAGGCAGTGCACAAATATGAATTATACAAAATGTATAAAATACATAGCAATAAATTGTATTATATAAAAAAAAAAAGGACAGGCATTTTTATAAATCCTGACTCTCGTTTGCCTCTCTGACTCAAAAACATGTTGTGACTAAATGAGTCATGATGTTCATGCAGGCAGCAAAGGTTTAAATATGGCTTGCAACATTCCCTAAACCCATTTTCATTAAATCATTTTCAGGTTTCAGGTAAGAAATAACAAATACAAGGTACTGGTTTTATTGTGCATGATATGTAGTATAGCTATTGTGGTGCAGCTTCACACAGTCAACAAGGTGCATGGAAAGAGAAATCTAAAGTATTTTTAACCTGATAGCTTTCCACTGAGTGTTTTTGAGTGTTAACTTCGTGACATACAACTCAACAACAAAAAAAAAAAAAAAAAAAACACTAAACGTGTCACATATCTTAGAAAAGCTGAGATTTTGTGATTCAAATGATGCAAGCCATTAAGATTTAAGAGACAATCAACACAGCAGGTACAACCAGTGTCTTTGTCAGACCACCACCAAGGCTTCATGCTGTGATCCCATCGTGTTTCCAGCTAATCGCTCCCAGCTGCAGGCATCTGCAGGCATCTGTTTACAAAAAAAATAAAGAAATGTAGGCAGAATGTTGTTTTTTTCAGTGTGTTCAGAGTTCCATTGCTCAGTACCAGTCAGAGGTTTGTAAACTTCAGTGTGTCACCTTTCAAAAGAGACCAAAACCACACATATACTCCAAATGATTCAAGAACAGCATACAGTTTACTGTGGATATGCTAAGGGGTTAAAACAAAGCAAGCAACACTATTCAGAGAATGTAACTGAAAAAAAATTGCTGTTTATTTCGTCAACACAGGCTTTCATCGTGTTATTGTGCATCATTCATCAATTCAGTATTACAAAGACAATACTTATCAGTACAAAAGAACAGTGGGTTTCTGTATTATTATTGGTGTTCTTATAAATTTTTTTTTTTTTACAGCTTGATGATTGCAAAGACTCTGAAGAAAGGAAAATGATCAGGACTGCAATGAGAGAACTGCGAAAGAAAAAGCGAGGTGATTTATATCTGCCTTTGTGTTCTTGTACAGCACTCATCTCTCCTTCTCTTCTTTCGTTACTCTCTTTATAAACTGAGGGGCGTCAACACATAAAGTCTATGAGTGTCTGTCTTCCTTACTTCCCTTTTGTTGAGTGCTGTTTCTCTCTCTTTGCTCTCAGAGGCTCGGCTGGGATGCACACAGGAGGAAATGGGTAGGGTTTCTGGATAGTGTGTGTGTTTTTGCTAATGCCCAGGGCCTTGGTGAAGGGTCAGTTAGGTTTCGTTTTGCTGTTGACTTGGTTTGTATTTGCAGAGACGGTATGTGGTTTTTAATGGGCCACGTGTGATTGGTGTGATCTGGTCATGTGGTTTGACCATGCATGGAAATATGTGTTTTGTTACCATATGGTACTACTTGCTTTGTGTTTGCTTGATAAAATGTACAAACACATTTTCGTCTATTGGGGTGGGGGTGTGCGATGTTGACTGAAAATGATATCTCTGTATGTTTTGGGGTTTTGTCCATAATTAGATGATATTTTGCTGAGTTTGTGCTGACACTTTGGACGGTTTATGCCTGCTGTGGACGAGCTTTTTTTAAGTGCAGTGATTTCCAGCTGCATTTTTATCTTACAAAGGCAATTTCTTATAACCTTATGAGATGTACTGATCATCTTTCATGATTTCATCTTAAATCAGTTGGCTGGTACCAATCAAATTAGACCAATATCAATAAAATCCATTTGTGCACTGCAGAAGCTGCACATCTGAGTGACATCTACATGCATTTACACAAACGGTTTAATGCAGCTCTGAGGTGGAATGAATGCATTTACACAGCTGCAGTGTCAATTAGTTACATTGCAGTTACAAGTGCCTACATAATATGAAATTGAGTTTTAAATATAAAACTAAAATAGCCAGTATGTGGTGATAAGTTACTGTCTTGAGTCATTGCTTCAACTGATTTGTTCAAACCGTTGGTTCATTCAGGAACGAAGCGAATAAGTCACTGAATCACTAACCCGATTTGTTAAAAAACAAAGCACTGCTATCTTTTGCTCAGAGGGACACAAGAGTTCTGTTTTAGCTTTGTTTAAAACATTGATTATTGAGCATTGATAATGACTATGGTATTGATGATATTTTGAACCTTATGTTAACTGTTGCAAAAAATGAAAATGCCATTTGTTATCACAATTTTCAGTCGTGCTGATATTCAGGAAAAAACATCATGACCGCTCACACATTGTAAAAACAGCAACTGAGAAACATATTTATATTTATAGATGATAAATATTGCACACCCCTCCTATGGTCTTAAGGCTTTCACACAAGTGGCTTGAATGTGATACCGATAGAATCTGGAGCTTCTCTAGAGTTGCAAACATAATGTGTTCAAACTGGTTTCTTGAACACACTCCCTAGTCCCTGGTCCGATCACCCATGTATTGTGCATCCCTGATCCATCCTCCTCCATCTTCACCTGATTTCTCTGTCCTCCATCCTGACGCTGTCCTCAGACCAGAGAGAGAAGGAGCGAGATCAGCGTCTGCAGGAGCTCAGGCAGCAGCGGGAGGAGAGATCTCAGAAAGCCTGTGTAAGTGCAGACACGCGTGAAGTCGTGGTGAAGAAGATGGAGCGCTCCACTGACGGCTCCGCTGTTGCTCACATCACCGATCGAGTTTCCCATTCAGGTAGCAGAGCTGTAATAGTGAATTCTGCTTGCTCCGTTTGATTTCCCCCCTGGCCTATGTTCAAGATTTTGCACCATACAGTCATAGTTTAGTTTTACAAGACCCTAGGAATAAATTAAAGTCTATTTAAGGTCAGCAGACTCCTTTTTACACTTTTAAGAGCCCTCCAACAGGTATTTGTGTAACTTTTTTAAATTGCATTCAGGTGAAAAAAGTTGCATGCATTTTAAAAACACAGTTTTTGGTGCAGGAATGAAACTTTGGAAATGGGTCAAGACTATCAAATAACACATTTCTTAAAAGTACTTATTATGAGATATCACCAAAAAATTTATATTATCCAATTATAACACGTTTTGTGCTCCACGCATGATGAAATGGCAACTTTTTTGTTTTGTTTTTTAATCTGTTGGTTAGATTTGTCTCAAAAATACTTTGGTAAAATATATTTAGAGTTTTCCCCATAAATCTCACACAATTGTAGGACTGATTTGTGTTGGTAAACATGAATATGCACACACGAGAACTATAAACAGAGAAAAGATATAACAGACATAACAGATCAACTATATTTGGACTGTTTTTAAGTAATTAAAGGAATTTATTAAAATGGTATTTTTCAGATTATATGTTTTCATTACATATGATGATATATTGAAATTACATTTCTCATACTGAAAAAAAAAATGGCTGGCATGTTAATATTAATATCACAATTAATTACAGAAAAATGTGTAATCACTTAGTTATTTTTTTTATTCAGTGATGGCTAAAAAAAGTGTAGATATATTTGTTAATGTGTGTGTGTCTATATATATATATATATATATATATATATATATATATATATATATATATATATATATATATGTATGTAGTTCATATAAAATTAGAAATTTAAAAAAAACTCTTGATTTAATAAAAGGGTTATATATATAGTAATAACATGGTAATAACACTGTACCATCCAAAAGTTTTGGATTTTGTGCATTCACTAATCATTAATATGTTTATGATCCGATACAATGTGGCTTTAGTTAAAATATTAAGTTGCACTTTATTTTACAGTATGTGCACATGCCTGTACTTACCCAAGAACATACTGTAAAATAAAGTGCTCTCGTGACTCTCTTACAAGCACACGCTCCACGGAGTCAGAAGTGACCCACAAATGCAGGGAGGTTTTTGAGTGGATCAGGAAGGAGAATGCATCTCTGATTGGCTGACCATTTTTAAATGAGTAACAACCCTTGCAGGCTGGGGGTCCAGGTTTGTTAATGCTGCCCGATCCTCCGGCGACAGCCTGTTGTTCTGTATGTAACTTGATCGTGACGCTCTCATTGCCTGTGTGTGCAGATGATACTGGCAGGACGTCCCGCAGCAGCATCATGGAATCCAGCTATGTTCAGAAGACAGACCGTAAGTTTACCGTGCTTGTAGTGTTTAGTCTTCATTTCCACCAGCACACACATCAAACCTTCTTTCTTCTTCATATGTCATCAGAGGGAACAGTGCAAACTAAATCCTACAGTTACTCCAGCACCACGTCCACTAGGAAGGTCGGCAGGTGAGTGCTTTAAAAGAGTGAGAGAGTCAAAAATAACTCCTCCTCCTTAGTCCTGGTCTATCTTATGGAAAGCTCTTCATCCTGTAATGCATTCTCTCTTCTCTGTTTCAGTGTTTTTGACCGTGAGGACAACACGTCTCGTACCTCCAGCAGGACATCGGCTCATGAGCGCAGACAGACGGAGAGAACGGAGCTGATGAGGGCTCAGACATTACCCAAGACATCCGCAGCACAGGCACGGAGAGCCATGATGGAGAAGCTGGAGAGCACCGGAGGCTGTGGAGGGTGAGTCTGCGGCGTTCACACACGGTCAGCTCACAGGACAACTGCCTGTTCAACAGCATTTCCTTCTGTCTCTGCCTGTAGCAACTCGGCCATTGCTCAAGTAAACAAGGTGCAGCGCTCCACAAGCTTTGGTGTCCCCAACGCCAGCTCCATCAAACAGATGCTGCTGGACTGGTGCAGATCCAAGACCCGCTCCTATGAGGTAACCTCAGTCAATTATGGACAGTTATTTAGCATGTGCTTACAGTTAAAAGTGAATGAGAAATAGAGCTATCAAGCATTTTCAAACATGCATTTCAAATATGACCACATGCACATCATCCCTTATAATGAGGAGCATTTCTAAACCTGTTGTTTAGAGCATTCACACAATCAGACACTGTCTCGATTAGCAATGGATTATAAATATATGATGAAAATACCTGAGATGGCCTGAAGAACACATATAAGGAGTGTTTATTGTCTTTGAGTTTCATCATTCAAAGCTTTTCTATCTTCTTTTTATTTAGCTACAGAGACAGTTCTTTGTGTATATTAGGGATGCATGAATTAAACAGACATTGCATGTATTTATAGCACTCAATAATGGCCAAAAATCGTCCTTTCTGAAGATCATGTGACACTGAAGACTGTAGTGATGATGCATTTTTAAACAGTAATAGTATTTCCCAATATCACTCTGCTCTCTGTCTCCATATCTTGCTTCTGTGTGGTGAAGAATGTGGACATCCAGAACTTCTCCTCCAGCTGGAGTGACGGGATGGCTTTCTGCGCTCTGGTGCATAACTTCTTTCCGGAGGCCTTCGATTACTCCAGCCTCAGTCCCGCAAACCGCAGGCAGAACTTTGAGGTGGCCTTCAGCACAGCAGAGTGAGTCCAGACGCTTATGTCACATGATCAACACAATGACAGGAAGAGTACAGTTCAGATTTGAGTTGATGCTCTCTGGGGTGAATCACTAACAGTTGCTTCTGACGTCGTATAGCACGGTTCATTGATGCATTCTGTCTTTAAAGCGGTCATGTGATGCTTTTTTAAAGATCATTGTTTTGTGTATTTGGTGTAAAATAATATGCTGACATGCTTTAATGTTCAAAAAACACATTATTTTTCACATACTGTACATTATTGTAGGTCCTCTGTGCTCCGCCTCTCTCAAACACGTCATTCTGTCCCTCCTCCTGACAAGCGCAGTCTGCTCTGATTGGCTAACTGACCCAGTGCATTCTGATTGGCCGAACACCGCAAGCACTCATCGGAAATGTAACGCCCCTTTCCATAATCGCGAGCTTTATCTTTCAAAATAAATGTAAAGACAGTAAATAATGTCCTTAGTTTTACCATCAGTTCAAGCCTGAAAGAGGAACAGAGTCACGTGACAGACACAGACACTCTCTCTCTCTCTCTCTCTCTCTCTCTCTCTCTCTGTCTCTCTCTCTCTCACACACACACACACACGATGCACAAAACTCCACATTTGAACATTCAATAGCAATTATTTAAACTAATAAGAAAACATACTTACAGTAGCTGATTCAGAAGCGCCAGAATGACCTCCTCTCCTAGGTTCACGAAACGGTCGTCCATAAAATGAGCTGCTGTTCTGTTATTATAATATTAAAGATTCCTAAATGCATCTACTCTCAGAAGACCAAATAAAGTGCATTTCTTTCTCCTAGATACACACAGCCTCTCCTCGACACGACTGCTTCAACACTAACTGAGTTACTGAAACCACGTGAACATTTCTCTTTGCGTGAACATTTGGGCGGCATTACGCGAATATTTCCACATAGTGATGTAGACGTGTGGGGGCGTGTTTAAACGAGCCGTTTTAGGGGAGGCGTGGTAGTGATAAAGAATATCTCTTTGGGTTTGAGACTTTAGTCTTTGCAGCTTTACAGATCTTTATGCACCAAGAGCTTGAGATACTTGAGATAACACTCCAGAGAGAAAGGAAAATCATCATATGACCCCTTTAATATGTTGTTTAATGTCTCAGTTTACATAAGAATGGCATTCTTTCCTAAGAAAACACACACATTTCCTTCCATGCATATAAGGCATTTCAGAAACGTAGGCCTCATGCAGTGAGTGTGCTGCTGTGACCTCAGATGGAAAGCTGTTTGTGTACATGTGTTTGGGCCAATATCCATGCGTGTCACACACACCTGCTTCATCTTGAGCTGATGAAGTGCCTGGATGTCACAGCGGTGGAACGACGCTGTACCCTCGCAGTAAACAGGGCCAGATTGAGGAGTCCTGCATGGGTCCACTATAACCTGCCTCTCACAGCTGGAGGCACACTGACTTTTTGCTGCCGTTTTTGTGGCATTGCCTAATTTACATGATTTCATTTCTGAGTCATATTTTGAAACCATGTTGCTGTCAGCAGGTGCAACTGATTTTTAGTGAATTCCCCCATGATAGTATGGTCACACTCCAGATAAGGTCAGTTTGACCCAGGGACCTGTCTTCATATACTGTACACTACTGTACATTCAAGAGTTTGGGTTTAGTAGGACTTTCCAAGTGTTTTTTTTTTTTCAAGAAGCCTCTTCTGCTCTCCAAGACTGCAATTATTTGACCAAGAATACCGTAAGAGTAATTGTGTGAAATATTATTAAAATTTAAAATAACTGTTTTCTATGTTAATATATTAAAATGTAATTTATTCCTGTGCGCAAAGCTGAAATTTTCCTTCAGAAATCAATCTAATATGTTGCTCTGATTATCAACGTTGTGCATTTGTGTGGAAACCGTGATGCATTTTTACACAAGTATTTGATGAATAGAAAGTTCAGAACAGCATTTATTTGAAATAAAATTATTTTGTTATATTAGAAATGCCTTTACTCTCATTTTTGATTAATTGAATGCATCCTTGCTAAATAATTCAAACAAATCTTACTGAATCCAAACTTTTGCATGGTGAAGACTCTATATAACATCAATTATCGTTCATAAGTCTTGGATACTGATGCATCCGTGTTCTTTTCCTTTCACTTTGAACTGAGCTTATTTAAATACAGCCAAGTCTTTAACAAGTTCATCAGATCTGTGACTCCAGTCCTCTCAGAATAACCATCTATCTTTTAATAGCTGTCGTTATCTTTAGTCAGGTGCATTTAAATAACTAATGCTTCATTACTAGGTTTTTAAATGATTATTTGCATTTCTCCTCTGCTCCTGTCCTTTTCCCAGTAACAAAACTCTCGTGCATTTGAGCTCCTTTCTAAATGAGAAACATCCAGCCGATTTTCCCCAGAATAGTGTCTGCTAACAGAAGAGCGTTACTCAGAGCAGTATTGTTCGGTGACCTGCTTCAGCTTTGGTTAGTCTGTGTGCAGGTGATTCCTCCTGACTGTGAGCACTGGTTTATTTCACTGTCTATCCCTGGCTCTGGTCATCATTAAAGGCACCGTCTGTAATTGTTTGTGAGTCTTCACCACTGTCAGTCTCAGGCAGATCACATGAGCTCGTGCTCCTCATTTCCTATAGTTCCTGCCACATTGCATCACTTTTCACTCGCTCAGCTCAACATGTCACTTCAAATCACCAGCTCTCTTTAAAAACTAATCAGTTTGCTTCGTGAGTTGTTGCTGAGTCTGCAGTAAGCCAACTCAGAGATGACAGTTTTTCAGTAAAGTGCATCACCACTGACAAATTGTTCGCTTGTAAACATTAGCAGCTATCTAAATGTATTACTATAAGTTCTTTAACATTAATACTGCCAAACTGCTCCCTTTCCATTGTGTAGAAGCAAGAGTAGATGGAAATGGATGTAAAAACAGCACACTTGCAGGTAGAAATAAAAGATCACTAAAGCTCATTTAAACACTTTTTTTCTGTTAGATTCTGTTTTTTCCGCTTTTTTTTCTCGACTCCTTTTTAATAGTTAAATAAAATTTTATCAATCAGTCTAATTAATTAAAATCATGAAACATACATTTTCATATCAATTTATTAAAAGTTTAACAAAAATTACATTTAGGGCCCTATGAAATGTTAAAAAAATTCTTACTATATTTTTTATTGCCACCAAATTCTGCTTTAGAATGTCTAATTATTTTAATGCATAAAATATCTTAATTTATTTAATTTTTTTCTTAAAGTAGCATTTTTTCCTCAAAATGTTTAAAAAAGGCATAAAACATTAATTTAATTTATTATTTATCATTAATTATTGAAAATTAAGCAAAATTTATTTTTTGGCAAACAAGTGGGATTAACTATTAAAACCTAAACAAGAAATGTTGTGATTTATTGATAAATAAAAAATAATAATTTCAAATAGTTTCATTTTAGTAGTAATAGTAGGCTATGTACATTCTCCTGAAAAATAGACTTCAAAATCAGTCTGGACTTTTATTTTGACGGGTTGCTGTGAATACCTTTACAGTTCTGTGTATGTGATGTAATGCTAGTTTTACTCAAATCAAACGGTCAAATGCTACTGAAGTAAGCCCTAATTATATGTAGAATTCTGCTTTCTATAAAAGACGATATAAAATGTTGCATAATGAATTTGAACCAAACATTCAGGTGATGATAATGTAAGTCCCTGTGTTGTATTAAAAACAAATGCCTTTTCCTGTATCTGGCATGATGGTGTTTTCTACAAGCATTAACAGATGTGAGCCTTTACAGAGGTCAGTCTCCACGCTCCAGCATGATCCGTCACTGACCTCCGACACGCTGTTTTACAGTCAGACAGACATTGCTGTTATTGTGTCCATACTCTATGTTGTTGTTCACATTTGCATAGTGAGTTCACAGAATGGATGCATTGATGCTCTTTTTTGATGTTTGTTGTTTGTCTTTGCACATGTATTTGTTATAAATGTAAGGCATGAAAACACATCGTCACAGAGTCTAATGTGTGCTTTCTGATTTTGTCTTGTGTGTCTGGTTTCTCTCTCTCCTCACTGGCTTTGTACATCCCACTCGATCTGCTGTCTGTGTCCTCTGTCCTTCCTCTGTGCCCCGTCGGCGTGCGAGTAGGGAGCTGGCAGACTGTCCGCAGCTTCTGGACGTGGAGGATATGGTGCGGATGCGGGAGCCGGACTGGAAGTGCGTGTACACGTACCTCCAGGAGTTCTACAGGGGACTGGTGCAGAAGGGCCTGGTCAAAACCAAAAACTCCTCCTAGGGTCAGTACTCAGAGCAAACGGTGAGAGCCAGATCAGACCTTCGAGGAGAAACCGGCTCCGTCATGATGGTGGATCGAATTATATCCTATAAAAACCTTCAATTAAAAATTAAATTATTAAAAAAAATTAAACCTATAAAAACCTTCAATTAAAAATTAAATTATAAAAAAAAATTAAACCTATAAAAACCTTCAATTAAAAATTAAATTAAAAATAGATCAAATTAAAAAAATAAGGTTTTCTATTTCCTAATATATATATATACATTTTCAGGCCCCCAAAATATTGTGGTTGTGTACATGAATGACTAAAAATCAATAAAAGGTTTTTGGTTGAAAATGGTGTTGGTAAGTGGGTTAGAAGGCCTCGCAGTAATTAATTTAAAGAAAATGTCAAATGTTAGCAGATGCCACTTGGTTTGATATTTTCAGATAAGTTCCCATGGACTCGTTGGATCCAGGTATGGCACACCTAGCATTCGGCTTAAAAGGCAAGGCCTTTGTGTCTCTATCAGCCTGCTGTTTGTCAGTCTCTGATGATCAGCGTAACCTAATGTTGTGCGTCTGCCAGCTGAAGCGCTTCGTCAGAGAGAGAGAGAGCGTATGAAACGGCCGTCTGAAGCAGACACTGATGCCCAAACATGGTCCTGCTCACAGATCGAAGCCTGGCCAGTTTAAAGAGCACATCCAAACCATAGTCACCGCTTGCTCTTGGCACGTGCTAAATGTTTACTGTCACAGCTTCCAGAGCTTTCTCTTTTAGTAGCAAATAACTCCGAATTTTAGACCTATTATCCTCTATTTACAGCGTATGACATGCTGTCGGTTACCGCAGACAATCATTTCTTATTTTGTTAAAACAAGTTTAATGATCACAGAAATGCACTTTCAGTGGACGCCTATGGAGGCTGCATTTTAGGGGCTTGAAAAACTGAAATGTGAGGGTCCATGGCAAAGTTTAGCATTAATGCACATCAGGCTTATTATCATTAATTAAAATGATTTTTTAAAATAATGAATAAAAATAAAAAAAAATTTTTTTTTAGATTTTATTTCAGTTAATAATCATTTCTATAAACTATTTAGAAAAAATGACAAAGCACAGAATTACTAAACCTTTACCTAAATAATGGCATATTGAAATAACAATGTGTTACATAGCTTGTTCATTTTATATTCATGCAAGGTACCTAATTTATCCAATGTGAAATTGGATTGCAACCAACAAAGTTGCTAACTTAGCAACTATGCTTTTGGGAAATGCACCCCAGAGTAGTGTAGACGCACTACACTACTCTGGGGTGCATTTCCCAAAATCATAGTTGCTAAGTTAGCAACTTTGTTGGTTGCAATCCAATTTCACATTGCCAACCAACTAAGTTGGTAACAGGTTAGCAACTATGATTTTGGGAAACGCACCCCAGAGTAGTGTAGTGCGTCTACACTACTCTGGGGTGCATTTCCCAAAAGCATAGTTGCTAAGTTAGCAACTTTGTTGGTTGCAATCCAATTTCCCATTGCCATTCCCATTGAAGTGATTCAGCATCACTTCGTTGGCATTGTTTTATCATTCGTCTGTGCTTGTGTCTTTTCTTTAGGGCCTATGCTAACTGCATGCCCCTGGTGGAGGTGGAGGACATGATGATCATGGGTAAGAAACCAGACTCCAAGTGTGTGTTCACATACGTTCAGTCCCTGGTGAAGCACCTGCGCAAGCACGAGATGATGACGGCGCGAGCGCAGCGCACCTCTGACTTCTGATGCTTTCCACAGATCCTCCTCTAACAGCTGTAAAAACTTTTTTAATAATGAAAAACAGTAGTTTGTTCCCACTTATAACTCCCAAGATGCCCATTCCTTGATTTCACGTGCTTAAAACGAAACATTATTTGATGTTGATTGCCCATTTCTATGGTTTTTAAAAGCTTTTAAAGCTGGTTCACGGTACTGTTGCTGTTAATGGAGCTCAGACCTGCATGCTTTCACAAGTTTACTTGAAGTTTTAGTTCGGTTTCGAAAACAAATGAAGGTTATATTTTCATCTGTATGCCATATTGTGTTTATTTAAAAACAATGCAAGGAATATTAATCTCACTGCTTGTTTAGTGCGAGACGCAGCTCATGAACTGTTTTTAAATGTGTTTCTAATCGAAAGTTATGAGTAACCCTAGTCGAGTCATGAGTCCAAGTGAGAAGAGTAGAAGAGTGTTTTAGTAAATTCATCTGAAAAGGTCAATGTTTATATATTTGGTTCTAAAGATTAAGGTTGTAGTTTTAATTGTTTTTAATGACTGCACATAATTTAATTTTGAAGGAGAAACACCACTACTTGGTTTGGTACTTGAAGGTTGCACGAACAGTGAATTATCATTCATTCACACCGAGAGGTGAACACTGACATTGTTTGTACACACTCATTCAGAAACGGTTGTGCACTCAGTATTTCCCTACACCCTGGTTTTGTATAGTACTCATTAAAACCATACATGATACCAAAAATATGTTTGTCATTTATTGCATTTTCTGAAACGGCAAATTAAATAATTTTTAAACCATTCAGATTCTGTTACATTTCAACAGTTAATTCAATTTATTTTTTCCTACGCTAATTTGAACAAAACATAGTTTATTTCATAAAAGGGTCATCTCTGTTCAACTAGGTGTAAATAGATATATCTATATATGTATAGATTGATCGATCACTAGGTGGATGATTTTAATTTTCATTAAATTTCTGTAGCCGTTTTCTTATACATGTGCAAGTGACAACACAAGTTATTATGTGAACGCCACATAAATGGCCAACAATTAAAGAACTGAGCTACTGCTAAAAAATGATTGTGATTTATAAAGCCGTAATTGAACACTGGCCTTTTATTAAATTGCTGTCACTGCTGATTTATAAAAGCAGAAGACATCATCATTAACTCTACCATCCACTTCACAACTTTCTAACTTTGAGATATGTGAAGAATAACCATTTTTAGCCATTTTCAAGGCTTCATGATTTTTATAATTTCTTTTATATAGTAATAATAATAATGTGACTCATTCTGTGTGATATTTCAGCCATTTATTTTCTGGGTGCTATCTTCATGCTCCCACAGTCCGTCTGGAGGCCTGATTTGTGCTCAAGAGAACAGAGACATCAGTCCACAGCCGCTTCGGAGGCTTTTACAGCTGTGGACATCATTAACGTCCACTTTGAGCAGAAATAAGGTTCTGTACAGGACAGTGAGAGCAAACGACCACAAACACAAACGACTTGCACACTTCTAAAGACATATTTCAATCAGCATCTGAACTCAGAGTAGGAACTTTTTTAATCAATACTGTGGCCACATCCGAGTTCTCACTGAATTGTAAATCAAGCAGACACCGTCTCTCTCTTAGTCTAGGGGTTACAAGTCTGTGTGCTGGGGATCGGCCTCTGATTGGTCAGCATCAGTCTTCGGGGGCGGGCCACTGGATTGGCTCTCAAAGGGACTGTCTTTGGCTGGAGCGAAGCGGAAATCCTCGGGCACTTGGTCTTCGGGATTCTCTTTTTTATAAAAGCCCAGCTTTGCCAAGAGTTTGTTGATCTCGGCGCGAGTCATTTCAGATAATGGGATTCTCTGGAAGAGAAACACACAGCTTCATTTATAAGTGTCAGATAAGAGGAGAGAAATGCATACGATATAAAGACAGTGACATTACATGAGTACTCAAGAAATGTTTTTTTTTAAAGTCTCCTGAAGCTGCACTGTAACTTTTGTCCCATCTAGTCGTCTAAAATAAAACCGCATGCATCCAGTGGTTTTGGTTGTGCTTGGACTCTGCGCCTCTTCCTGGATGAATGTGGTTCAGGGCACTGACGAAGAGCCTTTATTTTCACGATTCTTGCTAATGTTAGAAAAAATAACTACTCACAATAAGAGCCAGATTTTGAGAGTGCAATCCCATTAAAGTGCCAATGGGTGTGAAAAGTTCTGCACCAGATCTACTGGCAGCATGCAAATAAAAGATCACAAACAAACAGCCAGATCATTTCCATAATGACCAACACAATCTACCAGGAGCAGAGCCGGAGATGACCAGGTGATGTGATCTACTAACACAGGTGCAGAATTAGGGTTGAAGACAGGCTTTTTTTATACGTGTGTTAAAAACCAGCAAAAGACCTACTGGAAATCAAATTAATAAGAAGAATTGCATTATTTCTTTATATACTCTCCTCCCATTAATGTTGCATCCGAAATGGAAACTCCAACAAATGCATAAGCAATAAAATCTTTCCCAAAAATGTCTGTCTTTCCATTGTTAATCTGTCTTTTCAGTGCTATATGTTCACTATGTCTTTAATAAAGACTGACGGTAGTTTTTAATGACCAAAGAGGGTTTGTAAATGGTTAAAAATCGTATCTATGCATCACGTAAGTGGGCAACTCCCAGAAGAGACTTTTGTGAGGATTGCACTAGAACAGAGAATAAACCAAGTGCTTGTGGTTTTCTACACTGGGGTAGAAAGAGATTTATAGTTGCAAATTGCTAAGCGTTGGCACATGATACTTACATCTAGTTCTTCATAGTAGTGGTCTAGAAGGACGAGTTCAGGGTCGGCCCCAGGAATGTGCTTCATCACCAGGTTGTGGCTGAACGGATGAACATTAAGGATGTGCTAAACACTTAAAGCTATGTCCTTCCGGACAGACACTAGACACAAGAGTCCTGAGAATTACACCTGTCCTTAGATTCGGTCGACATGTAAATCTATATATTTGCATTCCAGCTGAACAAAGAAATGATTGAAAGGTGAAGGATGTGGATACACCGCGGGATATCGTATGACAATGACCTGAACAGCTGAAAGTTAATCTGTTTAAAAGCTGTAACTCTGTAAAGGTTTTGTTTTTTGATCGAATTACACAACGGTCCCACCTCCACAGAAAGCGTGGTAACCTAAGCTGAAGAGGGACGATGAAGCCCGAGAACTGGAGTAAAGACACGCAGAATATAAGGCTGGAGGGAAGTGGAAAGTGAAACCAGTGTGAGACAAGCGATTGTAAAAAGATCGCTGCGTTTGAGAACAAAAGATGTTGTTTTCTAGGTGTTTTTTAGGTATTAGGTAAAGCATAAGTTGCATTTACAACCTTAAGGAAAATTACAATTTTAAAAACATGACACGAATACTGATTAAATGAACATCAAAATTGAAATAAATATATTTTTTTATGTTTATTCATTAGGGTGGCACCTTTATTCTTTGTGACATTTCTAGTGCTCTATATATTGACCACTCGGAATATGATGGAAAATCAATATGTGAGATATTCAAAACTATTTAATGTTTTAATATGTAGACAAATGTATCATGATACACACAATCATTTTAAAAATCAACTTTTAAATTGTAATAATGTGCTAATTGCTTTATGCATTTTTTATATCATGATTTTAAAGGATACTAAAGAGGAATGTCCTGGGTCACAAAGGCCTTGACCTGTTACGAATTGAGAGGAGAAAGACGAAAAATGCAGTAAACCAGATGAGTTGATGTTAAGTTTTCAGTTATACTTTTCATTACAGTTGTTTGTCTACGGATCATAATAGTGAGGATATTAAGAAGTAAATACACGCTTACCTCTCTCAGCCTATTCAGCTGTCATCCACCACAAGTCTGGTGAATATTGAGAAAGAAGATATGTCGATTAGAGACAATTTAAATACACTTCTAGCTACTAAATGTTGAATACATTTTTGTTATACAACCATTATTTAGGCACTCTAATCTGATTGGACACCAGAGTTCCAAGAGTGCTGATATTTACTACAATGGCACTGGGACTTCTCTGCATTCATAATATTGGCTGGTTTTCACTCACACATACATTACTCCAGACCGGCTTTTGTTCTGCATTGCTTGGTGACATGCTTCGGCATACAAAGAAATACAAAATAACTTAACAATTATGTGTGATATTGTTGTAGTCCAACACTTTAAAAAAAAATATATATTTAATATTGAGTGACTTACATTTTAGACACAATATTGCAAAAAAATAAATAAATACTGAGCAGTATTTTATTGTTGAATGATTCAGAGACTTTGAACAAATAGTTGAGAAAATTATTAAATGACTCAAAGACAATCACTTGTCGCCACCTACCGGTGAAGGCAGTAATTTGCCAAAAGAGTCACTGGTAAATAAACGGACTAAAAATCTGTCTGGAACATAAAATTAAAATGTCTCAATGCTTTTGTAGTTTATATCAGCACTCAAACAAATGGAAATCGAAGACGTTATATGTGTAATTGTTTTTCTAAGTATATAAACTGTTGGGGGGATTCAATTGCTTTTCTTAAAGATCTTCCTCAGTCTAGACTTTTATTTTGACATAAGAATCTTATACAGACTCATAATTTGACATTCAATTTGAACTAAGCAATTCTGCAGCAAAACACTGGTTTCATTTTGGTACACCTGTATCATTCACTAAACTCCAGTGCATTAAAACAGACACAGATACTGAGGTTTATAAACATTAATTAAAAAGCTGAACTAAAAGCCTTTTTGAGCCTTCACCATTGAGGCAGTACAGATTTCCTGAAGGTGTCCCGTCCTCTAGGGATTCACCCACACATGCATCGAACACAACAAACAAAGGCATAAATCACACCACATACATGCATCAAACACACCGCACACAATCTTCACAGCTCAAACAAACGGGTTACACAAGCAGCAGCTCAAGTGTTTTCAGGGAGATTCTCTCGTTTACCAGCCGAACATCTCAGAGACTGAGTGTGAAAACAGGATTCACTCACCTCCACTCTGGCCCTCGCGAGACCGGTGAGATTTTTCGTGTCCACTTCATATGAGAAGATGACGGAGGGCAGCAGGGCAGAGAAGAACAGCGTCCACATGCTGCTGGAGCGGATCTGATCTGATCTCTTCTGTCTGCTCTCCACACGGACTCTGCCACGTCACGGCGATCATATTTCGCTCTTTCCTTTTTTTTTTCTTTTGAAGGGAACATCTATCGCTGTCTAGAGGCAGAGAGAGAAATTCCCCATTAGGGTGAAATGGGTATAATAGGGACCAGTGACGGCGCTACACCGGGGCTAGGGAGGCTATAGCCCCGTCAGAATTTTTAATAGCCCCGGTTTTTGCCCCCATTTCTTTATGAAGTAAACTCTGACATCTTCATTTATTTTCTTAACACCCCCATATATTACTGGTCTAGCTATACAGTCTATGGTCTTGCCCCTGCATGAGCTATGGATGTGTGACAAACTCACACATCCATTCACTGCGTGAATACAGACAAACATATCAAACACATTTTATTGGCTATAATTGATTTTAAATGTTAAAAAGGTTTTCATAGGTTTAGAAATGTACAAATAAAGAGTGAAACGCATAACTAGTGTAAACAATGTATAGAGCCTAACTGCATTAATTTTGTGTAGTGGACTAGCAGTGCCTCTGTTTGTGCAGAAGCCGACACAGCTCTGAGACTCAAGTCTACTGTGCACCAAAGTGTGAAATACTGAAGAAGACTCATAACCAGTGGCAGTTTCATCTTACATAATCACTCTCACAAATGCACAAACATCTCATCTTATTAAAATGGCTCACTTTCTGATGCTATATATTGTTCAAAACACACTTCAGTAATTTGTCAAAATATGTTTTGCTAAAGCTGGCAAAACCGTAGAGAGATCCAGGGCAAAATACAGATAAACCCATTGCAAATAAACATACCTAACATGCTTCTGGGGATATGCACACATGACATACGTTGGTCTGCTGGGGTGATATATCACACACGGTGGTTTTGAATAGAAGGAGATTTTCTTAAAAAAACATTTAGTGGTCTCTGATTAGATGACCTCAGAGACCTGTAAATGGAGAGCAAATCAGACATATATACAGGTTCTAGACCATTCAAACATTTAAAAACCAATAGCAACACCAAAACAGATTTGGATCCAGTGCAAATACATTAAAACTTGAGTAATGTGTTCTCTTTTTCGGTCAGAGATGACTGAATAATGCCCATATAAAGAGAGTTCCAGTAGCCTAATCCTGTTGAGACGAAAACATTAATACGTTTTTCTAAAGTTCTTAAAAGTAAGAAATGGTTTTACCTTGGCTAGGACTGGCTTTAAACCACAGAACAAATCTGATTGTCGGATTGGAGAGAACTATCAAAAAACACACCCAAATTCTTCATTAATGGTTTGACAAATGGAGACAGCAGACCAAAATCTAAAAAAGAGGAGCTAAAGGCTTATGAAGATTCAAAAACTATAATCTCAGTTTTGTTTTCATTGAGATTAAGAAAATTTACGGATATCCATGACTTCATGTCAGATAGACAAGCCAACAGAGTATCCATGCCCCTCTTATCAGATTCCAGGGGTAGATAATAAAATGAAATATTGTGTTTCTTAAAAATTTACCCCAAAGGAAACATTTACAGTGGAAAAAAAATCGTAACAGGGATAGAGCCTTGAGGAACGCCGCAAATAAGAGGAGCAGCACCTGTTGTGAATGCTCCAATATTAACAGAAAAGCTTCTGTTCTGTAAATTTTCTGTTGTAATAATAAGACTGAAACCATTTAAAAGCATTGCACAATACCCCAGTCGTGAAATGAAAACTGCATGGTCAGCTGTGTCAAACACTGCACTCCTACAGCACAGAGTCAGCAGTTAATAAAATATCATTTAAAACCTTTACCAGTGCTGTTTCTGAAGAGTGCTATTTTCTAAAACCTATATATTGGAATGCTTCCAAAAAAAGGGAAAAATGATCTCCAGAATTTTAGACATAAAAGAAAGAAACTGGCCTAAAATTTGACAAAACTGTTGAATCTTAATCAGGCTTTTTAAAAAGTGGATGAATAATGGCATGTCCTCGGGTATAAAACCATTCACAAGGAAATTGTTCATAATCATTTGAACATAAGATCCATTCATCTCAAAACTTTCTTTAAAAAACTTAGGGGGAAGAACATCAAGGGCCGATCCCGATGGTTTAAGCTGACTTACGATATCTTACAAAAAAGGCAAAGTTACAGGTTCAAACTGGTTCAGAATACTAGTTGTATTGTAATGTACATCTTAGCAGTGGATTATTGAATAAGAAACGTGCCAGTTCTATCAATCAGTTGTTGATTGGATAGAGACAAATCTGAATGTGATTTTGTAGTGGATTGTAAAAAAGGGGAGTGGTTTAAGCAGACTAAATGATTACAAGTATGGCATACATCACCAGAGAAGAGTCTGTCATTTCACTGGAAGACTGAGACTTTTAGATGAAAATGATTCAAAGCATTTGATTGTGAAGCTGAAGGAGTGAATTAAGTAATCTAAACTAATCTGTATCGTCAATAACAAGACTGTAAATTTTTAATGAATCTTCTAAGTGTAAATTTTGTCATTGGGTTGGAACACCCAATTATATATTATATATATATTAAAATTATATATTCATTCTGAAAGCCGCAAAACTAACAAAATGTAAAATAATCTAGTCTACAGGAGCAAAGGAAGCAAAGTCTTCTCTTGGCTTATATCAAAATCTGACATTTTTCGTAAATTTTTTGGCACATACCGGTGTTTTGTTTTGCTCTCTCCTCTGCGCTTCCGTGTTCATCACTTCACACCGGAGCTTACACTACGTTCTACGTCCTACAACATCCGCTAGAACGCCACTTTCTCATGTACCCGCGTATGACAGTTAGCAGAAGCTAGAGATTATGGTTTATAAAGTTTTAAATATGGGTATTTTTCTTACAAAAACACATTGATTCGCTTCAGGAGGCTTTTATTTACCCCCGGAGCCGTGTGGAGCACTTTTTATGATGGATTGATGCGCTTTATTGGACTCCAAAATCTTAACACCCATTCACTGCCATCATAAAGCTTGGAAGAGCCAGGCCATTTTTTAATATAACTCTGATTGTACTCGTCTGAAAGAAGAAAATCATATACACCTAGGATGTTTGAAGGGTGAGTAAAACCTGGGCTTATTTTCATTTTTGGGTGGACTATGCCTTTATCTGCGCTCGGTATTTCTTTAAATGGCTAAAACAGTGTTGAGAGAACAGGAAAAAATGACGCGCGCTGGTTATCATTTACACTGAACCACAGCCTGAAACCAATGATAAATGATAAACATAAACCTTTAACCTTTTGGCTGCAAATAAATAATGCAAAAAAAAAAAAAAAAATGTATGTGTAGTGGAGCTTCAGTGGAAGCCCATGTGACAAGCGTTACGTCCTCGGTCATAATAATAGTGGATGTATCGAGCAGAAGCACTGGAGGACAGCACGCACGCTCAAACCAGTTCACGTCGAAGAGCATCCGAAGATGACATGCATCTGCCCCCAGCGACCCATTTCCTCCTCTCGCTAAAGCTCAAGGTCCTTCGCCGTTAATGTCACCGGAAGACACACAGTGGATTGGGTGAACGCGCGTTCACGATTATCAGCTCGGACAATATCGTCGCATGATGATGCGCTTCGTTTGATGTCTGCGAAGCTGTCTGAACACGAATATATTTGTCAGTTAGTCTGGTTTCCTGACTACATACCAGCAGCTCTCTTCAGTCTTCCTTGATAGAGGAAATTGGGTAAGAAGACTGATGCACACACTGCAATGACTTAACTGTAATATATAATAAAGCAAACGTGTAGAGTGATTGCTCAAACATGATATGATTTATAAATTGTACATAATGTAATAGTATATGTAATGTTATTGTTATTACAATGTGTCTCTGCCATTGTTTCAGTGGTGTTAAACTGATACTGGATTGTTTACGTGTTGTTGTTTTTTCTGCCAGTTTTTTATTAAGTTTTACAATATGTTTTTATGAAAGTATAAATGTTTGGAATCTGTGTGTTTGTGCATTTGAAAGAGAGACGTGTGACAGTGGCATTATTCAAAGGTTGAGCAGCCATCGCAAACAACCTTGCAGTTTAATTTGCACAATCAAATATCGAAAGATTTCAAAGCTTCTCCATCCGTCCTCTGTTGAAACACACACAGACACAGAAGCAGGTCATAATGCACATTACTGTAAGGTCACCTTCAGCATTTTCTCAGTCTCCAGCCTCAGGTGTGTAACCATGATTCAAAAGTATTGCAATATTTATATTGCTTATAAACAACCAGTAATAAAACAACAATGCACCATGTGTAGTTAATAAAATCTATTCAAATGCATACACAATGATTCACTGCTGGAACTGTGCATGCATCCATTCAAGTGGGTCTATTTGTGTGTGTATATATGCATATTCAAATACATACACAATGACTCATTGCATCAGGTTCATTGCTAGGTGGAGTCTATATTTTTGTCTCTTTTCTTTTCCTGCTGGTTAGATGTTTTGCATTTTTCCAAACTGATAAGCAAATACATGCAGACGTGTGCTTGACTGTTACAGTCTTGTCAATACAGAAAAAAGCAGAGCACAGCGAGATGAAGAGCATGTCGGCTGTGCAGAAACATACTATTTGAAAATCTGGCTGTTGTCTCAATATTCTTGTATTTATTCGTCTTAAGTGTTGTTTTTTCATCTTCACACTGCGCTTGGATAATTGTGTTTGTATTGTTGAGAGTAGTGTGGGGTTTAAGTGATTTTAACCCTGTAAAGCCTGCCAAATGAAATACAAGTCTGATTTTATTTTATTTTATTAATAGAACAGACTATTTGATACATCAGGCATTTATGGCTTCTATAAAACACCACAGTTTTCTTCAGAGGTGCATTTGTGGTTATGACCAAGAAGTACAATGAACTTCTGATAGTAATGTAAATCAATGATACCTTCATAACAGACTGCTTACACAAAATGCATAAAATATATTAGTTGTCCCTCTATTTCTTTTCTTAAAAAGATGACATTTAAATCCTCAGCTTTGTGATACAATGCAATGCAATACAGCGATGACTGAAAGAAGAAATAAATCTATTTGATGCTCACATTTGAACAGGTTCTTTCATGTTTTGATCATGCCGATAATCATACAGAGGTGTTTTTCACGGTGTTTAGCACACTGCAGTCACTTCCCCAAATGTTAACTGTATGCATTTCGTAATTTTGGGCATTTGGTGTATCATGGAGTGTTTCGAAATGAATGAGGAACTATAAGCAGTGTCTCCTGCGGGGAGGGACCTTTCACAGCTGTGTGTCTCTGTCTAGTCTAGTTTTTTTGTCCAGCCTGTCATCCGTCATTTCAGAGAGAGTCATTTCAAACTAGAATAGACTTCCCTGAAGCTAGAGATGAAACCCATCACCTTGGAAGAACTTCTGTAGTACGTTTAACAATTCATCCAACTGAACAAATATTAACCGAGTGTTTAGTCTACATTGTTTTTGATGTAATCACATACTGAATACTTTACTGCAATTATTAAAAAATGCAATTCTGAACAGAAAAATCATTCAAACCAAAAAAAACCCTTCATTCTAATGTTGTATTTCTGTTGAAGACGTCTTCAAAGAACTTTCTAAAATTACACAACTCCGTGTTATTATTACTGCTTGTGTGGGTTTGCTTCCTGTTCCTGTTCCTGTTTTAATGGACAAACCTAAACCAAAAGGATTTCAGATATTTAACCCTTTAAGATAAAGCTAGGCAATGCAAAGAAGTGCCTTTAATAGTATTAAATGTGCACACACACACACACACACACACACACAAAAGATTGAATGACATAAAAGACCATTTAAACACTTTCATGACTTTTAAAAAGTACACTTTGTATTAATGTCAAATTAAAAGTTTTGAAGAACAATTTAAATCATTTTTTTTTAATAACCTATGAAGTATACTTATTTTGATCAGTTGAATAGTATCCTAAAGCACATGTAAGCACATTTTGCATTTAAAGTTAATATATTTTTAATGTACTAAATTGCAACTTGAATTTAAATCAAGTAGTCTAAACTTATTTACTGAGTGCTTTTTTTTTTTTTGTTTGGTATTATGTGCACACTATAAGCGTATTTAAAAGACAAAAATAATAACAAAATTGCATGTGGACTTTGACTGCAAGTGCATTTTAATATCATTGTAATTAGCATGCAATTAAGTGTCTGGAAGCATTACATTCAGTTTGTACATGGTATTATTTCTCTACTCTTTTGAAAGGTTTGCTAAAGTCCGCTTTTTTTAACAAGGTGTTGCTGTTTACATGAATTCATTCAAACCATTCAGATTTTGCATATGGAAATGAAGGGAGCAGCCTTTGACATGCCCCTTTAGTTTTTAAATGCCTCACTGTGAGGAGAAGTTAACAAGTTAAACAGGGTCAAAAAGCACGCGCTGATTCATGGACTGGTGTGCTACTTTTTGCTAGATAAGGATGGATCCAGAGCAGCAGATTCAAAGCCAGTGCCAGACTAATGATCTGGCATCATCTGCACAAGCAGAAGGACCAGCAGATCCATCCTCCACATCTTCTCCGGCTCCAGCCAGGCCACGCCGGCCCCAGAGGAGCCCACGAGTGGAAGGATCTTTTGAGGTATCGGAGCTCAGACCTCCAGAGTCTGCTGAAGCGCAGCAGCTGAGCAGCTCCAGTCAGCCCTCGGAGCTCAGTGTTGATCATGGACATGAACACAAGCTTTTAGGACACGCTGCAGTGTCCCGGAGCCACATGGCAATGAGGGCCGCCTCTCTTCCTCAGACCCAGTCTTACAGACCCCCACTGTCTGATGCCCCCCTGCAGCCGCAGAGAGCCCTGTCCGTCGCTGGGACCGCCGACACTCAGACGCAGCTGCTGGAGGATTTCAGGTACCATTTCAACTCTGTTGTATTGTGGTTTCAGTTTCTGGCCAAGAGTGGAAATATTACTTTGAAAATGCTGCACAATTAATCTGATTCTAATCGCGATTACAATTACGGATGTTAATCACTCAAGTTATTCTGTGTGCTTAAGATGCTTTTGTTTCTTTGTGCATGTTATCTTAAGGGTTTTTCTATTGTTTTTATTTTAGTTTTATAATACAATTCATGTTTTTTCGGACTCTCATTCTGACGGCACCCATTCACTGTAGAGCATCCATTGATGAGACACTGATGCAATGCTACATTTCTCCAAACCTGATGAAGAAACAAACACATCTTCATCTTGGATGACATGAGGATGAGGAAATCCTTTTTCAGGAGTAAACTATTCTTTTTAAATAGATGTATATTTTACAATTAATTCTGTCTCTTTGAAATAAAAGAAGAGTTTTAATAGTCGAGAGATGATGGTGCAATTATTGAAAAATATACTGAATATTTATAAATTGCTAACATTGTTTGGGTTTCCAGTGAGAGATTTACTAATATATTTAACTGCGAAGTGATGTGATGTAACACAACAAAACTAGGTTGCTTTTCACGACTGTGCAGTGTTGTGTGTAATTGTCCTGATGATGTTCTCACTCCCTTTTCATTTCTTTACCTTGTTTATTCACTAATATGCCGCAAGGCTACTTGTTTGCATATTATCTTTCAAGCTGTTTGTTAATTGAACAAATGAATTCTAGGCCAAATCCACAATCTGTCAGCGTCAACAGTCACAGCTTCATTCTTTCAGTGTCCCAATTAAAAGATATCCAACATTTACAAGAGAAAACGCTCACATTTGCCTTGGTACAGTTGCATACTAAATCTGCTGGATACTGTGCCTACTAATAACCAACAGCAGAGACTTGGTGACTGTCAGTGCACACCTAACTCATAACCGCCGATGTCTAATGTCTCATTCTGCCAACAGGGTGCACATTATCACGTGGAACGTGGGCTCAGCCATGCCTCCGGAAGACATCACTTCATTACTGGGTCTCAATGTTGGCGATGGGAACACAGACATGTATATTATAGGGTGAGATTTCCATTGAGAGCCTTCACTTTTCTAAATGAAAGGTGCTCGGCGTGAAAAGTGATCACAGATGCATTTCTGTTGAGTTATGTTCAAGGTTACTGTAAAATTTTTAAGAAATTATATTTGTCTTTACCACCATAAGTTGTTACACTCCTCTAGTATTCGTAGTAGTAGTCAAAAGGTATGGTTTTCATTGAATCCTGTTACTAATGGTTTTCGATTATATGCCACAGGGTTGAAGTGTTTAACTGGACAGTAATGGCCTTAATTAATAATTTCAGTGCACCACACAACATGTTAATATTTATTTTTAAAAAACCAAGAATCTCTGTGATTTTCCTGATTTTGCCGAGGTCAGTGTACTTGTAACCATGATGAAATACAAATCAAGAAACTTGATTGATCTACACTTTCATTTGAAAGTTTGGAAGATTTTTAAGATGTTCTTGAAAGTTTCTTATGCTTTTTAAGGCTGCATTTATAGGATCAAAAACAGTGATTTTTTTGCAGGTTAAAGTAGAATTTTTCTAGGTTAATATATTGTAAAATGTTTTTTCTGACAGCATCATTACACCAGTCTTCAGTGTCTCATGATCCATCAGAAATCATTATAATATGCTAATTTACAGTTCTGTTAAACGATTCCCCGCGCATTTTGGCTTCCCTGTCAGATATAATGATGAAGGAAAGAGGTTAGAGTGAAAAGATTGTGCCAGATCTTTATGAACAGGAGAAGAAAAAAGTTGTGGATAAACTATCCCGAGCATCCTCTGTTGCGCTGACGACAGACGGGTGGAGGTCCAGGAGGACGGAGAGCTCTGTGATGATAACTGCTCACTTCATCACAGCAGACTGGGAGATGAGAAGTCCTTATTATTATGTTAAAAAGAAGATATTATGCCATGTGCACTAAGTCCATACGAGGACGAGCGAGCGCGGGTTTGACTAGATGTATTTGGAGGTTATTGCTCACGTCTCGTTCTGCACATATCCAAATGTTTCCATATTCGCAATGTATCTGAATGTTAAACTATAATATTTTTTTTAATGTAAACTAGACGGAAAAAATCATCCTCTTCACATGAACAAAAACGTCCTTTGCATAACAGCAGAGAGGACCGGTATAGGGTGTATTTAAACTGACCAGTGTAACTTTTTAAATGTTTGGTTGACTGTACTTTATTTTAATAATGAACAGACTGCGATGTAAGTTCGAAATTAGAATGCGCTTTAGGTGTTCTGTGTCATTTATACCAAACACAAATGTTGCTGGTTGCTAGTGTCTTTGCAGCACTACTGTTATTTATTTTTTATATATTTATTTTTTTATATTTTTCAGTTTAATTGATTTTTATTTCTAAAATTGTATTTATTTAAATGTATATTTAAGTTTACATTTATGTTCCAACAAACTTGAAAAATTCTACTTGATACATGTAAATGCTCTAAAACTTTTATGTAAATGATTGACATATATATAATATATATATATATATATATATATATATATATATATATATATATATATATATATATATATATTGCCTGTTTTATATATTTAATACTTGGTCAGTTTATTAATTTGTTTGGTTAACTTTGGATAATTTTTTTTTTATTTTAATACAGTGCAGTGCACTAAATTAAGATGAATGAAGAGATGGTTCAAGTCAGTGCTCAATAAATTATGATAGGTTTAGAAAAAATGTGTTGTGCATCCACTTATTATTAGTGTGACATTTTAGCATGCAAATCAAGGGGAAAACTCCAAGATATCGGCCCTAAAAATCGGCAGCACATATCGGCCATCGGCTGACCCTGACCTCTAAACATCGGCATCGGCTATAGAAAAACCCATATCGGTCGATCTCTAGTTTAGACGGCTCTCTGTGACAGCACCCCTTACGGTCAAAGGCCTAAGCTACATACAACAAATTACCACAGTGTGGATTTCAGAAAGTGTGCCAAAATTTCACATGCACACTTAACATAGCATGGATTTTCAACTCTGTTCTAAGGAGGTGCTCTCGTGGCACTCTGACAGAGCAGCTCATAGATGGAATGTTGCATCTCTAAACAGTAGATTTGAGAGTCATCCACTCGATCTATGGAAACAATACTGGAGCGCTCTGGGTAAAAAAAACAGAGAAGTCAGTTTCATATGAGAGGAGAACTCTGAGCTCAGAGTAGCGCGCTCATACAGTAGGCGACCTTTATTGGAAAAAGGGGAGCACTGGTAAACTACCACAAGAATCACCCAAACAGCCCCTAACGTTGAGGGAAGCGATGCTTGAAGTGTATAAATAAATACACACTAGCTGAATGACGCCCAAGGAACCAAGGTCTAATCATCTCAAGAAAGGGAATGAAGTGGAGCGCGTAACCCTTACTGTACAGGATTTCAGAAAGTGCACAGAGTCTTGAGTGCACACTTACCACTTACGTGGATTTCAGAAAGTGTGCAAAATGTTTACATGCACACTGACCACCATGTGGTTTTGAGAAAGTATACAAAGCTTAGCGTGTGTACTTAAAGGTTCCTAAGCATCGCAGAGGCGCTGAATCTCACGGGAGAGGCAAGCTCAATTTTACAAACCTGTGGCGAGGGGAGCATCACCTGAGGCAGCATATACAAGAAGACTTCTGTAACTGCCACCTCCACTTCCCGCTAGATGCGACAGCACCCCTAAGCGGCCAGGAGACACCTCGGGGTGACCTGGCCGGACATCCATGAAATTCCCTGCAGTGCTGTGCCAGGCCTGATGATCAAGGAGGCTCCCTCAGAAACCTGTGATCTCAGCCACCTAATACCGGAACATGAAGCCGGATGGCTGGTGCTGGCGATTGTTTAGAAAACACTCTAACTGAGCACTGCAAAGGAAACTCACTGAGTTTATTAGTAGACAAGTAACCACCGGCAATTTAATACACATAAGTATATATAGAGAGGGTTACATACTCACCCACCCTCCTGCGCTGGAGCCCCGCTCAAGGGGCGCCTCCTTTTAGTCTGGACCATCAGTCAGGTGGTTGCTATGAACATAAAACCAGCCAAAAAACATTATAGGTCCAGCATAGGAGACTGTTATGCGAGAGGTTTCCACCTAACCTCAATCAGGTGGAGAGCTGGTGGTTACAGGAGAATTTGGAAGGGGGTGATAAAAGCAGAAGTTAAAAATCTAGAGCACTAACCTCAGTATCAGAAAGTGTTAAAGATATAACATCATCCTCCCGCGACTCTCTCTCGTCCGCCGCCATTACGAGCGCGAAAGGAAAATCCCTCTTTAAAACATTCAAACAGATCCAGCTGTATTCTCACAAGCTCATTCTCCTCCGTGCCTCAGCAGCAGCAGGTCCTGAACCGCGGGAAGCAGATGGCTGCCTTTTTCTTTCTTTTTTTTCCGGAAGAGAGACGAACGAGAGCGGAGCTTTTTTCCTTGAAAGAAGGCTCACAATGCACGCCGATTGCCTCCTCAAAGACATCGCGTGCGTGCTCTGCACCCAAACAAATGAAGCAAAGATTGCGTGTCATCAGGTGTCAAATAACTCGACACGGATGCACACATTGTCTAAACGCTTGCTAGTAGTCGCCATGATAGACAGAGAAAGATCGCTCTTACCAGTTCTTTCAGATGCACGCTTCAAACAGAACAGTCAGTGAAGACGAAGAACAGAATGACGTGTTGTCCCGGTGCTTGTTTATAGTTTTTCAATGTATGCTTCAGACAGGGGTGACGACGAGGTGTTCCCCATAGTGACCCCTAGAGGACGCAGTTCGAAGTTCCCTTGAAAGGGAACAGTATTTATGTGTAATAGAAATCTTTTGTAATATTATAAAATAGTTTAATGTCACTTTTGATCAGTTTAATGCATCCTTGCTAAATTAAAGTATTCTTTTCTTTAAAAAGAGACAAAATGTTACTGAGTTTGTGGTTGAGAATACTTCATGTAATGGATTTGAAATTGCATGATTCATTTTAGAAAAGCACAATATTTTAATTTTAATAACAGCAACATATCAGCTGCATGCGACTTAATGAACTGCTAATAACTGAATCAGCTGAATCTCAGATCCACAGCCTCGAGCAAAGCCATGGTTGTGTGTAGAGCAAGAGTTTGATCAGAAGAGACGAGGTTAGTGTGTTATAACGCTGTAATGTGAAGGTCATAATGTAGCACATGACCTACATAAGCACACTAGAGATACAGAAACATCTAGCCTCTGCCTCGAGCTCTGTTCTGCCTCTCCTTTCCGAGATGTTCAGTCCTTGAATGTCAGCTTCATCTCCTGTCTGTGTTTTCTTGCTCCCGCTCTCAGCTTACAGGAAGTGAACTCTATGATCAACAAAAGACTGAAAGATGTTCTTTTCACTGACCAGTGGAGCGAGGTCTGCATGGACGCTCTCAGCCCCTTTGGATATGTACTGGTCAGTAATGTTCCCTTTAAACACACACACACACACACATCCGTGATGTTGTCATTAGAGCCTCAGGGGTCATTATGTAATAGTGGCTGAGTGGCTGCGGATGAAAATCTCTTTGCTGGTATTTGTCTCTGTCATACGGCTCATGTTTCGAGAATCCGAAATCATTTTATCATGCTTTTTTTTTCTTTGTGGAAAAATAATCTCATATAAACACAGCGTGGCATACTCCACATCATGTTGCATGCAGTATTTAGTGTGTATAGAAAAAATAAGAAGATGGTCAAAGTTAGTAGAGATGAATCCCTAAAGACTAAAGCTGGAATTAAAGCAAAGGTTGGTTCAACAAAAAGTGTGTGGTTTATCTTTAACTTGGATGTTTGATTATTTTTAAAGGGGGCTGATTCTTTTCTATACATATATATATATTGTTTTGTGTGTGTGTGTGTGTGTGTTTGTGTGAGAGATAATTGAAATCACTTCTGTTTAATCACATTGGAAATTACAGATACTGTATTACAGTTTTTGTTAATGTTTGTCCTGATATTTTATGTTGTATATATAGTTAATTGTATGTGTATAGGTTTTAATGAATTAATTTAATAGTTTCAGTTTATTTATTTTGGGTTATTTTAGCACTTCAAGATAAAGTAAGCAACAATGAGAAAAGTTGGCTTGGTCATTTAAGTTTTTCATATTTTATTTTATTTTATTTCAGATAACATTTATTTTGTATCAAGTAATGGAATTTATTTTATTTTTTTAGGTTTTACTTTATAATAACCTGATTGTAGAATAACTTCTGATTATCAGTCATTTGAGTTATTATTTTTATGGTCTTTTTTTCTGCTTGTTTATTTTAATTTTTTGTTTTATTTTTATATATTTCAATTTAGCTGTATTTTTTGTTTTAGTTTTACTTTTAGTAAGTGTAGTGCTTTAACTTATTTTATTTCAGTTAAACAGTTTTAAAACTTTTCAATTTTTAAATTAGGTTTTATTCTAATATTCATAATTTTATTTCCGCTTTATTTCAATTAATAAAACAATCCCTAATGGTTCTAGTTTTCTTTCTTCCTCTGAATTAGAGAGCAAGTGATAGGTTAAGGACATTTTAAGACAATAAATTATCTGGATGCAGGAAATATGTCCATTTCTTCTGATTCACTTCCATTCCTCTCATCTTCTGTGTGTGTGTGTGTGTGTGTGTGTGTGTAGGTCACCTCTCAGAGGATGCAGGGAATGCTGCTGCTGGTCTTCTCCAAGTACTTCCACCTGCCGTTCCTGAGAGGCATTCAGACACAGACCACTCGCACCGGCCTCGGTGGGATCTGGGTACGTTATCTCTCCACGGCCAAGCTCACACTTCCCCTTTCTGATGCAAACGTGCGGTTCTCTATCAGAGTCTTCCTCAGCTGATATGTCTGCCAGTGTATGCTGAGCATTGAGTCCTCGTCTGCAGATATGAAAGGTTAAAGGAAGCTGTTAACGAGGTTCTGTCAAATATCTCATGCAGTGCGTTACTGAAATATTAATAACACGCTGATCACCTAATGAATATAAAATGATAAACTCCGCTCTCAAAAGCTGGAATTACAATGTCAAATTTGAAAAAAAAGTGAATGATTAAACTACAGAAGCCAGATAGTTTTTTTCCCTGGGTATTAATAAGTTATAAAGAAACCTCCTATTCATCTGAATTCATAGTGCATAAACCTCTATAAGGTTTGATGAAAACTGCATAATATTTAAAGCTGCTTAATAATAATTTGATAAATAACACTTTACCTGAAGCCTTTTTGTATATAAAATGTACTATAAAGGTATTTAGATGCATTAATAGTGCCTTGTAATGCACCTAATAAAGCATTGCATGATCTAATAAGTAACGTCTCGGTTACGTATGGTAACCCTCGTTCCCTGAAGAGGGAACGGAGACGCCACGTCGGTGACCGACGCAAAATGGGATATCGCTTCGATAGACTAATCTACTTTGAGTGTAAGCTAAACGAGCCAATGCACATTGGCATGCAATTATTGCATCCTGCTGCTGCCGATCACTGCGTGAGTATAAGAGGGCAGCAGGTGCAGTGCATACCAGCTTTTCGCTGAGGAGCCGAGCCGGGGACGCAGCAGCTCAGTGGCGGTACAGCAACAATGACGACAGGACGTGGCGTCTCTGTTCCCTCCTTCAGGGAACGAGGGTTACCATACATATGGAGGTCTCGGAAGAAAATACACATATAGCATTTAGGTGTATATGGAGAAATTTGAGGTGATTAAAACCCTCTTGGGAAGGCAGAAGTCTGCTATGGAAACACTGGCCCTAAGGCTATACCGTGGACTATACACATACGAGTACCGCTTAGGTCTCAATATGGAACCCACCCTTCCATGGTTCTCACGGATTCATCATGAAGGTCTGGCGGCGGACATCCCACCGCGTCCAGCTGCTTAGGGTGATGGAGGATCTCAAGGTCTACAGGACGGACACTCTTGAGCAGTTTAAGCAAGCCGACACTAACCGGGGCCTCTCAGTGCCACTACCCGTTTGAGGTGAGAACACAGGAGGATACCGGCTCTACACGAAGGCTATAGAACCTAGCGAACGTGTTAGGGGTCGCCCAGCTCGCAGCTCTACAAAAATATCTGTCAGTGAGGTGCCAAAAGCCAGTGCCCAGGAGGATGAAACACTTCTAGTTGAGTGAGCTCGCAACCTAAACGGGCAGGTCACACCCTGAGCCTGATAAGCCAGGGTTATGGCATCCACAATCCAGTGGGCCATCCTCTGCTTAGAGATGGCACTCCCCTTCTGCCGGCCTCCATAACAGACAAAGAGCTGGTCTGAGGTCCTGAAGCTTTGTGTCCGGTCTACGTAACACCTTAATGCTCGGACGGGACAAAGCACAGCCAGGGCTGGGTCTGCCTCCTCCAGGGGCAGCGCAGGTTCACCACTTGGTCTTTGAAGGGTGTAGTGGGAACCATGGGCCCGTAGCCAGGCCGGCACCTCGGGATTACCTGGGAGTCAGCCGGCCCAAACTGCAGAGTTTTCAATGAAAGAAACTTGAGCTCCACTGAATGCTGTAGCGATTTAAGCACTAGAGTCAGGTCCCAAGAGGGTATAAAGGGGGGCCGGGAAGGATTTAACCTCCTGGCCCCTCTAAGGAACCTGACGATGAGGCCATATTTACCCAAATACTTCCCATTCATGGGGTCATGGTACACAGCAGTAGCAGCAACCTGGACTTTGAGAGTGGAGGGAGCCCTTGCTGCAGAAAGGAAAGAAGAACACCACTCGACGATCAGGTTCCACTTCAAAGGCGTTAGCTTGTCTCGTAGACGGTGCTCTTGCCGAAGTGATGGTGTTCACTACCTCTTGGGGTAGGTCACCTAGAGATGGTCATGTTCCCGCAGTGAGAACATGACTCATCCACGAAAACCACCTCAGCGACAACGACTGCACCCAGAAACGCACGGGTGAAACGGCATCCTTATAAGGACAATCCGTCGTCTTGACAAAGACGCACCTGTGCAGCTCTTTTAGAGAAATTTCCTCCTTAGGAAATGCTCTTTTAATGCTGAGGCGCACAGGGGAATTGCTGGGGTAGTGCAGCCTGAAGTGTACAATCCACTCGACACAGGAACGACCGCCGCTGAAGCGCCAACACACGAAACTTCTGAGAGCGTGCTGAACTCGTAGTTCACAGCAGACACGGCTGAGCAGAACGAAACTAACGCTCGGCTCTGAAGTGAAAAGCTGGTATGCATTGCACCTGCTGCCCTCTTATACTCACGCAGTGATCAGCGGCAGCTGGATGCAATAATTGCATGCCAATGTGCATTGGCTCGTTTAGTTTAGTTTAGATATATCCCATTTTGCATCGGTCACCGACGTGGCGTCGAGAGTGACCGACTGAAAGGGAACTGTAAATACAGTTGTAATACATGATAATCACTCATTGCTGCACCTTTAGAAAGTATAATGCATTAAAAAGATAATGTTTTAAAACTTATGAACACTTGTGGTTGTGAAACGTGATGGAGTATGTTCATAGTTAATGTGATCCTCTATACTTGTGGTTACTGTCATTCACTATAAATCACCAGTTTGTAAAACCTCATTGCAATTAAAAAAATAATAATAGATAAGTATTATATGGCATTATAACTGTGGTTACTATAATTCATCAGATCATACAATGCATTATAATGTGCATTACAAGACATAATGAATTCATTAAAACTACTTTTATAATGTATTATATTTAAAGGCTTTAAATAAAGTGTTACCAAGTTGATTTATTTCTTTTGTTGATTTTATTATTTTAAGTAAATATAATGTCTTCACTCTTATTAGCTTCATGGAAAAACAGTCTTATCAAGAAACATTTAAGAACTGTTTAGAGATGATCATGACTTCATGAGAAAAATGCTGTGGTCTCTGCAGGGAAATAAAGGAGGCGTCAGCGCTCGCATGAACGTGTTCGGCCACTCGATCTGTTTCTTGAACTGTCATCTGCCCGCACACATGGAGAACTCAGACCAGCGCATGGAGGACTTCGAAAGCATCCTTCAGCAGCAGCAGTTTGAAGTACAAGCTGCTACAGGCGTCCTGGATCACGAGTGAGCCACACACACACACACACGCTCTCTCTCTTTCTCACACACATTCTCTCACACACAATGAATATATTTTGTACGTTTCCTACCATAAATATATTAAAACTTCAGTTTTGATAAGTAATATGCATTGCTAAGAATTAATTTGGCCAACTTTAAAGATGATTTTCTCAATATTTCGATTTTTTTTGCTCCCTCAGATTCCAGATTTTCAAACAGTTGCATCTCAGACAAATATTGTCCTCGTAAAAAGAACAGACATCAATGAAAAGATTATATATTCAGCTTTCATCTGATGTATAAATCTCAGTTTCGAGAGATTGACCCTCATAGTTTTCATAGGTCCAGGGTCACATGACCAATCCATGAAATTGATTTGCTATATGACCCGGAAACTGATATTGAAATCTGTAAATATAAATGTTTTCAGTGTGGTTTTCTGGTTTGGAGACCTGAACTTCCGAATCGAGGACCTGGACATGCAAGTTGTGAAAGCAGCCATTGACAGTAACAAACTGTCCACATTATGGGAAAAAGACCAGGTCAGTCTGTCCAAGATCAATTTTTTCACATTATGTCAATATTATAAAAATAGGAAATGCCTTTGAAGAAGGAGCTACTGTCTTGCAATCTTTTAGTTTAGGCCAAGACATTGACAAAACACAATGCAATATGCAAATATGTTTGTTTAATCTATATAGATTTCCCTGTGCTGGTATAGTGACACTAAACGTAGATTTGTCCTCTTTTGTCCTGCAGCTGAATATAGCTAAAGACAGTGAGACTGTGCTCGAAGGCTTTCACGAGGGGCCGCTTAAATTCCCTCCCACATATAAGTTTGATGTGGGCACAGACACGTATGATACCAGGTGAAGGAACATTTAATACTGTTAGATCCATGCATTTTTCAATTGAATCAAATCATGCTTCTAAACAGTTTCAGCTGGAAAGGCTTGCAAAGGGTTAATTCTTTAGTGCACTCACGTCAAGTAATATACTGTATACTATGTATCAAATTCACCTCTTATTTTTATTTGAATCACAAAAAGTATCAGAGAGTCCTTTATACTGTAAGTACTAATAAAGAGCCAGTATGCTAGTAATATGCATGCTAATAAGCAACTAGTTAATAGTGAGAATTGGTCCTTGAGTGTTACCACTGTTGCATTGTTACCTAAGAGATAGTTTGTCTTTCTAAGTGGTAAGAAGCGTAAGCCAGCGTGGACGGATCGCATACTCTGGCGGTTGAGGCCGATGGCTCCGGTCAGCACCAGCGCATCGAAGCGCAGCTCCTTCTCAGGTCTAAGCAGCAGAACCAGTGTGTCGCAGCATTTTTACCGCAGTCACACGGAGTACACCATCAGTGACCACAAGCCCGTCTCCTCTATGTTCACTCTGCAGGTCAGCACACAAACATGCTTCCGATTCAAATGACTTGTCCTGTTTTTGGGTGATCTGAAATATCCAGAGATTGTTTACGGTGGTCAGAAAAGAGAAAGAAGTTTGCCCTCAGCTATCCAAGAAGGAGATGAGTTAGTTTCTTCATCAGATTTGGAGAAATGTAGCATTGCATCACTTGCTCAGCTGTGGAAGTGAATGGGTGCCGTCAGAATGAGAGTCCAAACAGCTGATAAAAACATCACAATAATTCAGCTTTCACTGGAGGAAGCGTTATTAGTCAAGCTTTATTAAGATCTCTTACGGGCAATTTAGATGCTCTCATTCTGACGGCACCCATTCAGAGGATCCATCACTGAGTAATTTCTTTAAATCTGATGAAGAGACAAACTCATCTACATCTTGGATGGCGTGAGGGTCAGTACATTTTCATCTAACTTTCATTTTTAGGTAAACTAATGAAGTTAAAGCCATGCTGCACAGACTGTAGGTTCATCAATTTTTGCACTTATTGAGAGTAACTTTAATGGTGGGTTTGTGCGATGTGTTTAATGTGATGGCCCTTGCAGTTCCCATGTAAGGCGGACATGCCTTTGGTAACGCTCTCTGTGGAGGACGAATGGAGAGAGGTATCAGATGCAGTGGCCAAATTCAAGGTGGCACCCAACTTTCCCCGAAGCTCTTGGGACTGGATTGGACTTTACAAGGTTATTTCAATCATCTCATCAGTTCTGAGCATCTACATGTCAGAGTAAGATGGTAAATGTAGACATATAGATATAATTTGTGTCATTTGAGTTGTACAAAAATGTATTTTCACAGGTTGGGTTTAAACATCATAAAGATTATGTGACTTACGTTTGGGCCAAGCAGGAAGAGTCTGATTTCCTGAGACAGGAGCACGAAGTAAGGGCACAACATACATTTAGTCACTCAGAAAGACTTTGACTTGTGTATGTAAGTCACCTAGTGAATTTGAATGAGGAGTTTTTGATTTGGACTCTCCAGGTGATTTTTACCGAGGAAGAATTGCCAAAGGATTCAGGGGACTTCATACTGGGTTATTACAGCAACAATATGAGCTCCATTGTGGGCGTCACCGAGCCATTCCAGGTACACTTTCTCTTTAGCTTTTAACTCCAGCATGCACCATAAAACTCTTCTCACTGAAACTATTCAGTGTATTTTCGGAAACTGAAATACAGCTAAAATAAAATATAAAAATTAGGTTAAAGATTAGGTTAAAATTGTACAAATTGTAAATGACAGCTAACTGAGATAAAAAAAGATGAAGCGCATAAATGCAAGAATACCTTTTTTATTATTATTAGTAAATGTCAATTTAAGATGAACACATACACAACTTAGAAACATGAGGAAAGTTTATTTGTTAATATTTGAATCATCATTGCATTGCACTGCATATGCTTTGCATTTAAAATAAAAATATAGGTAAGACACATTATTGGGAGATACAGAGTGACAAATTTTAACAAAGTTTCCAGTCACCGCCAGCATTTTTTATCATTTGAACAAACTTTCGTGGCCCCTGGAATATGAATATCTGTTGTTTTATGAATATCTGAACATGCAATGTGTCAAAAAGAAAGAACAGAGACTCTGCTAAAAAAAATTCTAGCTTCATGCATTATTTTTTAGCAACACATATGAATGTGGGTAAGTTTCATGAAAAAACAACCACATTTTAAACAAAAAGCAGAGAATATTTTGACAAAGTCTACGTCCAGATCTGATTCAGAACGATGATCAAAACATGTAGTCGCTAAACCACTAATGTAATGTAAATGTAAACCACTTCCTGGACAACACTTCATTCTGTAACGTTAGGACGTTTTGAACTATGTGTTGTTTAATGTTTGATGGTCACTTTATTTTACATATGAATGTTCTGAAAATGAGTAAATAATATAAATAATACTAAAATAACAAATTTATTTATATTAAGTGAATATGTCTCTGGTCTTTAATATCACCTTAGATCCAACTGCCGGTGTCCAGCGCAGCCGGTCTGAGTCCGTCTGACAGCTCTGACTTCACGTCTGATGATGAGCTGAAGAAGAGCGACTCCTGTGACTCTGAAGAGCAGCAGAGCAGCAGCTGGAGCTCCAGACGAGCCCGAGAGCTGACGGCTGACCCCCACGAACCGCACGCCAAACTCACCTCTGCACCGTGCAGCTCCAGCAGGTCCTCAGACGCCCCCGTCGCTGCGGAGGACACCTCGAACTCAGCTGAGCCAGAGGAACCTTAGCTAAGCACAGCACCGTCTCTGGAGGAAGATTTGTGGGGGTTCAGGGTTTCTGCTGGGTCTGTGATGTCGATGTACGTGTGATGTTGTCTTGTATGTTGCAGGGCAGAAATAAGCGTTCCCTTCAACAAACACAAGAGGGCAGACTAAATTGTTTGTGCCTGTTCTGTGTAGTCATTCTATTCATATTCTTCTTCTCCTGATCCTCTCAAACTGCACAAGACTAAACCTGACACGCTAAGAAATAATCTTAGGTATACAGTACATGTTAATTGATTCATATGGATTTCTTCCATCTGGTTCTTATTGATTTATTGGAGCAGATCCAATAAGTTTTCCAGTGCTATGTTGTGAACATTAGTTGAGCTGTAAGCTATGTTTCTATCCAAATTTGCTAATTTAACTTATGTGCAAAATTGGAATATCGCATAAAACATTAATGAATATAGCACTGTTTCCATCCAGCGTGACAAAGAGAACAAAATTGTCACTTCCTGATGAAGTGGAACCAAATATCACTAAGAAAAAAGTAATTTTCTGCAATTCGAGAAGCCTCTGTCTTTTTTTTGTGTCTCAGAGCATGCAGACAGAATGCAATGAATGCAGTCATGCATTTGAAGGCCGATGTCTGCTGTTTGGAAATGCAATTGTGAAAATGTTCTGACGACAGACTTTTTGTGCAAGGTCACATGATTTTTATGATGCACATCAGTGTATCTAATCTGCAAATTTATCTCAGTCGTAGTTAATATATACAAAAATGTATCTGCTTCAACAGAGCACTTACATTTTTATGCACATTTTTGGAATTTATGCTCATCCTGGCGTTTTTAATGAGATATCCCAAAATGCGCATTAAAAATAGGTGGATGGAAACATAGCTGTAGATTCAGTCCAGACTCCTAGATTTGATGCTGTCTGGAAAGATATCTGTCTTTGGCACAGCAACCCCTCAAAGAAAAGAGAAATCCCTTAATGCACTCTAAAAATATTTTCTCTCATTGACTATTTCAGGCAATAATTATGTGTGCTACATAATGGTTCTACATCAGAGTAACCTGACCCTGTCTGAGGGAATCAGCTGCATGCATTAGTCAGGCTGCTCTTGTGAAGTGGTGCATTAACAGACTTACATTTGGCTTAGGATGCTGCCTTGTTAGGTAGAGAGTAGAGAGCGAGGCAGTTCACTAGGCTCATGACTTTAAAGTGTGCTGCCATAGAAGACGTCTGCTAAAGGTGACACGCTGTTGTCAGCACAGTGAAAGGTGTTATGTGACAATATTCACATGCTCTGAAAATGCAAATATGTTCTCTCCTCAGGTTCACACATGAAGGGATGACTCTTAGCAAACGCAGCACTCGGTGAAGTACAGTTTGTATATTATTCATGTGGATTACCGTCTTAACCAACTCTTAGCGTTTTACGATTTTATAGGACAGTGAAGATATCTGATACTCTCAAAGTAGTGACTGCTGTGCCGTCATGTTCCTGTGGTAAATGTTCTCAAAAATCATTTCAAAGTTATGACCTGCTTGTTTAAAGTCAACATGAAATGCAGTTCACAAACCAAATTTGCATCATGTATTTCAGAGCAAAACAGGAAAGTCAGCCAAAAGAAATCCAGGACGTTATCGACTAGTGCTTTGTGACATCAACTGAAAAAGAAACGTATATCAGATGGAAGAATATACAGACACATTTTTTTATATAACGTTCATGAACCCTGCACCTAAAACGTATTTTGTTTAAAAACTCAAGATGCAGGACAGTGTCAAGGTCAAAAACATCTGTGCATGTTTACATACAAAAACACTGGAAAAGAAACGCAGCGGGATGCTAAAACGCATTCTGTGTGAACAGCCCTCTTTTGGAACTTTCTACAAACTTTTAAATACGATTTAATGGAAGAATACAAACAAAAACACTTTTTTTTTCAATGTTGCATTCAACCAGTGACTTTTGCACTATAAGGGCTGATTCAAAGAATTTGGTTCTGCTTTTTAAAACAGTGGCATGAAAAATAAAAACGCAAGGTCTGGAGACATGAATAACTTCTAACTTCAGTGCTATGTGTTAAGATTGCTAAAAAAAAAGATGTGAGATGCAGCAAAAAGATGCATTGGTCAGAAATGTCAGTCTAGTGCAGGTTTATGTAGAAAAAACATTGGAAAAGAAGAGCAGAGGAATGCAAAACGCATTCTGTGTGAACAGCCTCTTAAGGGGCATTCATGCTTGAATCGAAGGAGCTGCCAAATCGCTGTGCTGTTAGATGCTAGGCGTTCCTGTATTATCCAATTTTAACAGACATTGCAACATAATGTTGCTGCATATTTGCATAAAGTTAAACTGTGTTCAACTTTGTTGCATAGACAGCGTTTGCACCAAGACTTTGTCAGTGCAACACTGTCAGATTGAACACCTCTATAAACCAGAATTGTGCTTTGAGAAAGCAAACAGCATCAGTTTCATGACCTCATGTTGACTTTAAACAGAGATTGCATGGTTTCTATCTGATCTCTAGTCTGATTTGTGTCTAGTATTGTATCATGACTGTACTTGTGGTAGCGATCCTAGCGTATGTGTTGTCTAGGGCTTTCTCCTACATGGTAAGATCTCTCGTCCCCTTCTCTTCTCTCATTCCTCATCTTGTCTTTTGTCTTCGGGGTCACAGTATCTGTTTTGACGTCGTCTACAGGGCTCTACTAAGTGCTCCGATATCGTAGTCTATTGGATTAGTAGTTCGTAACCCATAGAAATGTTTGTACAATGACTACTTAGCCTTAGGACACGTGGCGTGCCGTCTCACTGTTTACATGGTTAGCTGAGTGAGAGTAAGCGTGTCAGTGTACATGTTTTCTGCATGAACGTGTCAAGGGTAATTCAATATTGTCGAGGAGTCGAGAAGCGATGGGAGACATTCAAGACAGTTGTTCTTTGACATTCAACACTTTTTTTAACAACTCTTTGTAGTTCGCTGTTGGAGTATGTTTGGAAATCACAATCAGGCATTCTGGAATAAGATGCTTTTTATTAGAAAAACTATACATTAACAGTCTCTAGCTAGAAAACCGCATTTTTTTTTGTTGACAAAACTGGAAGCAGCTCAATTCTTGATATTTGTAATGTGTTTCAGGTATGTGGTCTCTATTTTCTGCACACTTCTCAAGGCTGATCCTGTGTATGTTTTAACATGGTTCATGTAAAGCACAGAAAGCATGTTTATTAGTGGTGCTTGCTAATGCAATGATCACTTTTAGGGTTGGCATTTTGAACAAACCCTTGTCTTTGGTACAGAACTCTATTCACACTCTTTGAAAACGAATGGCACCACATTAGGATACGTGCTATTTATTAACAGTTTTTTATGATCAGACTTATTGATTTTCCCTATCAATGGTAATAGTGCATCATATCAATGGCCACGCATCCACTAAACGGTGAGTTTTGCACAGAGATGTTTTATTGAAACCTAGTTTCATTAGCAACGCTTAAAGTTGCCAAAAGAAACCAAAACCAGGATCAGGCCTGTTGATACTCGTTATATTTTTATACTCCATTAACCATATGAAATTTGAAAGCTAATATGAATAAGATGCAGTATTGGAAAATTAATTTTCATTTCAAAGCCAAATAAATGTTTGGCAAGTGCGAGTGTATGATACTTTGAATCATTTTGGTTGGATAGTTAATTTTTTATAGTATTTTATTCTGAAAAATTATTACATAAGCATGCAAAGGGAATGTTACTGGATGAAAAGATTATTATTATTAGATGAAATGTGATGTAGAACAGATGACAATCAGTGCCAAAACAGAGAAGAGGCTTTATTTAAGATTATATTTATTTTCTTATTCATGATATTATGTGCATATTAGATTCTGCTGGTCAGCGTGCTTAGAAATCATCATAAAGAAGGTGATTTATGATTATATTGAAAATATGAATTTATATATTTTTTTTCAGGTCTGTGTCTTTATTGTTCATTAAAGCAAATGTCACTGGCCGTTTGCTTCATATTCACCCTGATTATAATGAAACACTTGTATGGAGCAGAATGCACTGTTTGGTAGGCTTGCGAATCGTTTTTCTCGGTTGTTGTTGTATAATGTGTCTTACCTTAGACCACTGTCAAACATCGGTGTCAAAATGAAAATAAATCCTTTTGAAAGTGGAATATTTGTAATACTGTTTCATAGAGAAAATGTATAACCTACACTTCAGTTCAAAGTTCATCAAAAATGCAGCTTTGGTGAGGATAAGATACTTCATTTAAAAGCATCTTAAAGAATAACCTTGTCTTGAAATTCACCCATGTAACTCAATTTTTAGATCTTTTTTATTATTATTAATTGTAAAAAAAAAAAAAAAAAAAATGCTGCCTTTAGATTCCAGATTTTTAAATAGTTGCATCAATGGAAAGCATGTTTATCCAGCTTTTAGAAGATGCATACACCTTATTTTTTTTTAAATCAACCCTTATGCATGTTTTGTGCTCTAGGATCAGATATATGAGTGAACCCCTGATAGACTGAAGCCTGATTTGTTCACGTTTGTGTATCTGCATGAACCACAGCTATGTAAGTTAACTCTTTCTATCAGCTCAAAGCAGTTTGGCAATTCTCCGCTGGCATCAACAAGGCATTTTCATAACAGGGTTTGCCTCATACAACATTACTGAAGAAAACTTCCCTCTGTGTTATGTAATGCTAATTCACAGGGTGACTGATAAGAAAAACAACATGAACAGTTATCACAGAAGCGTCTGTATATACTGTACAAGTGTGTGATTGTCACCTGTTTCTGATGCAACACTTGCTGGATGGAGAGATGTGGGGTAAATCAGTGCCATTGTGCAGAGATTTGTGTCTATAAATTGCTGTCTCATCCTGACCGTGTCAAGAACACACACACACACACACACACACACCCTGGTTTGGTCATATTGAGTCATATTCAATAAAAAAACCTGAGTCATCATCAGTTTAAGATTGCATTTGAGTCTGAATTGCTGCTGCGATATGACACAGCAGATTTTCAAAGTAAAATGTGTGTTGTGTGTCTGTGCTGCTAAAATCTTCACATAAAGTCTGATTCATCAGAGATCTTACTAGTGATGGAGTGGTGTAATGTAATTCTCAAATCCCAGACCTGTGTGAATTTTAAGATCATTCTGGGTCACATTTCTCCCCAAAACAAAGATAAATAAAATATACCTGCTGGAATGCAACAAATATCACTTTAATCTCCGCAATGATAATATATTATTATTATTCAAATGACAAAGTTCCATTAAACATATAGATTTCTTGATAAAACACAGTGGACCAACACCAGCAGCTGACATGCCACCCCAGACCATCACTGACTGTGGGTACTTGACACTGGACTTCAAGTATTTTGGCATTTCCTTCTCCCCAGTCTTCCTCCAGACTCTGGCACCTTGATTTCCGAATGACATGCAAAATTTGCTTTCATCCGAAAAAAGTACTTTGGCCCACTGAGCAACAGTCCAGTGGTGCTTCTCTGTAGCCCATTTCCTGCACACGCCTGTGCACGGTGGCTCTGGATGTTTCGACTCCAGACTCAGTCCACTGCTTCCGCAGGTCCCCCAAGGTCTGGAATCGGTCCTTCTCCACAATCTTCCTCAGGGTCCTGTCACCTCTTCTCGTTGTGCAGCGTTTTTTGCCACACTTTTTCCTTCCCACAGACTTCCCACTGAGGTGCCTTGATACAGCACTCTGGGAACAGCCTATTCGTTCAGAAATTTCTTTCTGTGTCTTACCCCCTCGCTTGAGGGTGTCAGTGATGGCCTTCTGGACAGCAGTCAGGTCGGCAGTCTTACCCATGATTGCGGTTTTGAGTAATGAACCAGGCTGGGAGTTTGTAAAAGCCTCAGGAATCTTTTGCAGGTGTTTAGAGTTAATTAGTTGATTCAGATGATTAGGTTAATAGCTCATTTAGAGAACCTTTTCATGATATGCTAATTTTTTGAGATAGGAATTTTGGGTTTTCATGAGCTGTATGCTAAAATCATCAGTATTAAAACAATAAAAGACCTGAAATAGTTCAGGTGGTGTGCAATGAATCTAAAATATATGAAAGTTTATTTTTTATCATTACATTAAGGAAAATAATGAACTTTTATCACAATATACACATTTTTTGAAAAGGACCTGTAGATGTGTTTTGGCAAATCTTAACAAATGTTAGTTAGATCAATTGTGTTTGGGTTCAAAGTAGGGAGTGGAGATGTTGTTGACACTAGGGTTCGCTCTTGGGACACCTCTGACATTTATGTTAAGTAAAAATAACAATAAATACTACTTAAACTAGGCACAAAATGTTAGATATTATTTATGCTTAAATTCAGCAATTTGTACCTCTGTGTACACTGAAAAATGTTTTGCTTCGAAGCAACTTTAACTCAGAAATTGCTAAGAAATTTCATTAAAAATAAAAGGCAAGTAACGCACAGAATTAAACATTTACAAAGACAGTAGAAAGAGTCATGTAACTATTTTCTTCTTACTCCAATAATCTTTGTTTTAATGACAAATTTGTAGGGCTGGGACAACAAAAAATACATCGACACAAAATATGCGCATCTATTCGTCGACCTGTTTTTATTTCTCTAAAAAACATTTGCAAAATGTTTACCTTATGTGCGCTGAATATACGCGATGGCCGGATCAACATTCTGTCCAACGTACTATAACCAAACCAGGGTTTTTTTCTGCATGATCTTTTTTTTTTTTTTTTTTTTGGCGCCTGTCAAAGCCATAGACAGTAAAAGAAATGCACACAGCGACCCCATTTGAACTCAGTTGAGACAAGTGAAGCCCTTTTTTTTATCGTTTTTAGCACTTCCGTTTCTGACGCGCAGACTCAAACGAAGCTTGACGACGTCAGCAACCTGTCTGCCAGATGTAAATGTTCTAGTAGCTGTGCGTGCAAACTGCCATCGTTAATCTTGCAGAGACGGCGAGCTTGAGCGGGGAGTTCTTTGTCGTGAGTGAGCAGGAGTAAGTATTTTGATTAATTATTTTGTATAGTATTTTAAAATGTAACGCCAGTACGCCATATTAAGTTAATTCCCTGCGAGCTTCTCCTCCTGTCTGTACGGTAATGCGACAGAGAGTTGAGTGGTTATGACGCAATCGTTAGCCTATTTTTTACAAAAACTGTTTATACGGGGCCATAATGTAACATAGAAGGTAATGGAGCCCTTTATACATTGTCGTGTATCTTTAGAAATAAATAATGGACAAACGGAGTCTTTAAACGCCTCAGATGTAAAGTTATTCGCTGTCAAAGTGACGCCAAAATGAATGGGAGTCAATGGGAATGCTAACGCAAGTGAAGTTCTGCTAAAAGATGGCAGCCCCCACCCGACTTCAACTTCCGGTCGAGTTCCTTGCCGCCTGGTCAAAGCCTTATTTGATCGGTGAGTGATGTAGAATAGAATGACAGGGCGAGTACGAGAGAGAGCCCCGGCTGCGCGCGCACTCACAGTCTTCAAACAACACTAGCGCTTCTTGCTCTCTCTCTCCCTTGTGCATATTAATCAAAATCATTAAACACGATAGAAAAAGGGCGAAACGCCAAAGTTTCACGTGCGCTCGTGCACTCACAGTCTTCAAAGTACACGAGCGCTTCTTTCTCTCTCTCTCTCTCTCTCTTTCTCTCTCTCTCTCTCTCTCTCTCTCTCTCTCGTGCATATTAACCAAAATCATTAGACACGATAGAAAAAGGGCGGAATGCCAAAGTTTCATGTGGAGCATTCGGAGATTTTTTTTTTCTCCATGACAGGCTGCTGGCTCCCACTGTTCATTTTTTATTTTTTTTGGAAAAGCACTCTCTGTATTAGCTTGATACATCGGAAAAATAATTGCTAGATTAATCGTTCAAAAAATAATCGTTTATCCCAGCCCTACAAATTTGCTAAATCATGTTTTACAGTGAAAAAAAGCATCCAAATTGTTCTTATTTTGTGTCTATGCAGTTAATTACTAAAAATTGAAAATTTGGGTCAAATTGACTCCAAACACAATCAAAAAATACAGTAGAAATAAATTAGTTTTTAGTATATGACGAGCTACAGTACATGACCTGGATCTTCAGTGTTTGGCAGATTGTATGGAAGCCAATGAGGGCTCAATTTGACTCCAAACAGACTTCTCAGATTTTCAACACATATGATTCTCCATCCTCTTAAGCCCCTTTCACACTGCACGTCGGACCCGCAATATTTCCGGAACATTGCCGGGTCACCTTCTGTGTGAAAACAACCACGTCCCGGAATTGATTACCGAATTGAAACCGGGTCGGGGACCTAGTAACATTGCGGGGTTCGACCCGGGACGAGCGCTGTGTGAACAAAAGCCAGATATAATTCCGTGTCGAAGTAATGACGCGCGTTATCGCGCGACTCTTTTACCGGCTGTTTTGAAAAACTGCATTTTTCCATCTCAAAATTTTATCTAAATTACGCCTATGCTCTCAATGTCAAATGCAGAAATGTTAAAGGCACCGTTCTTTGTGATCCCATGTTGTAAACTTTAGTTAGCGTGTAATGTTGTTGTTAGAGTATAAATAATATCTGTAAAGATACTGAGATATTTTATTTAACAGAATTCGCCTACAAAAAAAGACCCGTTTGGACTACATCCCTCTAGTTCCTGTAGTAATGACCTCACTAAAACAGTTTTTTGACTAACCTCCGCCCACATGAATTCACTAAAAAGGGGGCGTGGCCTTGCGCTCTGACAAAGAAGAGGAAGAGCTGCGTTTTTGCTTGTTGCCATGTCGTCGAAATTATTAAGTTATTTTCATCTCGGAGTCCAATCATCTTTGTTTGGGCTTCCCAGGTACGCTGTACTTGGAGATTAATGGTTACAATGTTTAACTTGGTTCCCGAAAATTATAATCCACATATAAAACTATTTGTAGCAGATTTTGCTGAGGACAGCGAGCTTCCTCAATCTCAATCAGTTTAATGCCGGATTCGCACAAAGATTATTCTTGAAAGATGGAGCAGTTCCCTCTTTGTCTGGAGAAGGCGTTGTTTATGGACCACAACCGGTAAGTGCATTTTATTATTTAAGTTGGTGCGTTTAACAGTTTCTGTAACTTATTACACAAAGGGCAATGCTGTTTAGTTTTGTTAACTAGATGTTAGGGCTGTGCAAAAAAACGAATGCGATTTTCATGAGCATCTTGTCAGTAAAGGTGTTCTGTGATTATAAGTACATCTCCAACACGTGCGTTCTTTTACTGTCTATGGTTCAGATCAGGATTGCCAGGTTTTCAAAACAAATCCTGCCCACTTGCTTCTCAAAACTACTACGCGTTTCCAGGAGGGCAGCGTGTGCTAAGCTGGTGTCGAATCACAACACAGGAACCGCTGGCCCAATTGTTACGTATTTCTGAAGGAGGGACTTTATAGAACAAGGAAGTCATCAGCCCGTTTTTATGACAGTGATAACAGCGGTATACAGATAGGTGAATTGTGTGAAAAATACTGTGTTTTTTTACACGCGAAACATGAGCACACTGTAAACACAATAAAAGCTTCAAAAAAGCACGAAAAACGGGACCTTTAATCCATGCATTTATGACCTCAAGGGGGGGGGGGGGTGAAATGCTTGTTTTCACTCAATATCCTGTTAATCTTGAGTACCTATAGAGTAGTACTGCATCCTTCATAACTCCAAAAAGTCTTTATTTTTATTATATTTATAAGAGAAAGATAGTCTGTACCGATTTTTCCCGGAAAAACACGAGCGGCTGGAGGCGTGACGTGTGGGCGGAGCTAAAGAATCACGAGCGCCAGTAGGCTTTTGAGTTGAGCGCATGTGGAAGCTGTGACACAGATCCAGAGGCTGAAATTTAACAAGAGCAGCATCAGCAAAGGCGGTATGCTATGTGGTATGTACTGAAACTGTATATATTTGCTTAGCGGTTTTGGAAATTGACTAAGTTCCACTTTAAGGCGTCTTTTTTTTTTTTTTTTTTTTAAGCTGTACATGTGGAAAGTGCAGTTTGATGACAACATCGCATGTTGTTTACTTGATGTGCTTACCCGCTGAGAGCTAAGTTAACAACACAGAGATATTTGAAGCAGTTTTACTCACCGCATGTGGTTCCAACACACAATCGTGACCCTTTTCCGTTGGGACTGCATTATCCTTAAGAAATAAACAATGTGAAATCCGAAATGCAGGGAACAAACAAAAACACTTGCACAACTCCGTTGATACTCTGTAAAAATAAACTCCATCCACTGGTCCCTTAATGCTGTTTCTCTTTTGGTAATCTGTGCAGGGTTGTCTTGCCCTGGCAACCAAAAACACACTTCTTTTGTGACTTTTCGCGACGCTCTCGTTCTGATCAGGCTGTGCTCAGCCTCTCTCTGCTCTGCTATACGGGAGCGTGCGCTCTTCCGGCAGAAGTGCCTCAGGACCCATATAAGGAAGTTCCGCTCCATCTAACGTCACACAGAGCCATACTCGAAAAAAACTTTCCGAAACTTGTGACAAACCGGAAGAGGTTTTTTTGGAACAAAAATACTCCTTCAAACGTACAACTTAATTTTTGAAACTTTTTCCATGTTTAGCATGGGAATCCAACTCTTTAACAGTGTAAAAAACTCAGTATGCATGAAATAGCATTTCACCCCCCCTTCAAGGTTAGATTATTGTAATGCTTTATTGGGTGGTTGTTCTGCACGCTTAGTAAACAAACTACAGCTAGTCCAAAATGCAGCAGCAAGAGTTCTTACTAGAACCAGGAAGTATGACCATATTAGCCCATATTGCTACCTCATTAGAAGATTGGCATCTACACTAATATTTGTCTGTTTCTCTCTTATTCTGAGGTCACCGTAGCCACCAGATCCAGTCTGTGTCCAGATCAGAGGGTCACTGCAGTCACCCGGATCCAGTACGTATCCAGACATGATGGTGGATCAGCACCTAGAAAGGACCTCTACATCCCTGAAAGACAGCGGAGACCAGGACAACTAGAGCCCCAGATACAGATCCCCTGTAAAGACCTTGTCTCAGAGGAGCACCAGGACAAGACCACAGGAAACAGATGATTCTTCTGCACAATCTGACTTTGCTGCAGACTGGAATTGAACTACTGGTTTCGTCTGGTCAGAGGAGAACTGGCCCCCAACTGAGCCTGGTTTCTCCCAAGGTTTTTTTCTCCATTCTGTCAGCGCGGAGGTCATGTGCGACACAGAGGGAGAGAGAGTTAAACACAAGCCCAGAGGCTGGTCCGGACTGCTGAGAGAATCATCGGTACAACCCTGTACTTATCCAGAGTGAGCAAGAGGGCTGGCAAAATCACTTTGGACCCCTCACATCCAGCACACTTCCTCTTTGAACTGTTGCCATCTGGTCGACGCTACAGAGCCCTGAGCACCAGAACGACCAGACACAGGAACAGTTTCTTCCCTCAGGCAATCCATCTAAGGCACAATTGATATCTAATGAACAATTGATTACTTATGAACAGCTGATAATAACCATGGAACACACTACACTTTATATTTATGTACACATTCACTTATTTATCTAATAAGTACATACATACATAACTGCTTTTTGTAATATACCTGCCTACAATTGTCAATTTGTATATTGTCATTCACTATCTACTTATTTGTATTTTTTATTCTTTTATTATGTGTTTTATGTTCTGTCGCTGTCATTCTGTTGTACTGCGGAGCTTCTGTCACGAAAACAAGTTCCTCGTATGTGTAAACATACCTGGCAATAAAGCTCATTCTGAAACCAATATTAGAAATTACAATAATGTTTCACAATATTAATGTTTTTTTTTTTGATCAAATAAATACATCCCTGATGAGAATAAGAGAAGCCACATATCGGTCCTTTATTCTTTTCCACAACATCATGAGCACCAACAGAGGAAAAGGGGATATTTATATCAGTACATCGACATGAATATTTACGGACATAAAAGGACAAGACAGATATCCAACTGCAAAGGATATCAACATCAGAGCCACGAGGACCTCGTCAGCACTCTTTAAACTCAGTTTGAACTTCCTCAGCTGTTTCCACCACAGGAGCGATTCCTTCAGAGCTTCGCTTAGACTAAAACAGACCGGACGCATTCGAAGTTTGCTTTAACTTCTGTGGGGATTTAGCCTAAACCATATATAAAAACACTCTTTTCTGGAAGTCTATCAGTCACCTGCGAGCTCTCAACATCTGTTCAGCATCTTTCCTAAGTGTGAAGTCACAAGGATTTCAGTTTCCAGCTGAAAGAACAATTCAGATCCTGTTTTCTGTAACACAAACTGTTAGATCAAAGAAGATCAGTTTCCTGCTTAACAGTGTCATTTCTCTTGAGGTTGGAGTCCACTCTGTTTGGAGAAGGCTACACCTTCACATGTTAGGATTCATGGCATCTCCGAGACATCTGTGAATGCTTTGTGCCGTCTTACAGAAGTGCAGCTCAGCGGTGTCTCAGTGCCTTCTTCTCCACTTTTATCAAAGCTCCTCTCTCTTTCTCTCAGCGCTTGTTGATTTCCTGTCCCACGCGTGCCAACAGCGCCGCCCTCATGGCCGAGTCCAGAGCGTTCTTTTCTGCCACACGCTGCACAATAACTTCTGGCTTGTCCTCCTGCTCGGAAAAAAATATTTAATTGTTGCTTTTTGCTTCAACACATACAACTAACTTTAAGTCAAGTGCTTTTCACAATACACACTGTTTTCAATCATGAAAATCACAATGTTAGTATTTATCTTCATGCTTTTAAAACTGCATGAAAAAAAAAATGTGTGAATGCATTTTATTTATCTTTTTGTAATTGATTAATCAAAATATATAAATTTAAGTAATCCTTTTACTTTTTTTTTTTGACCATAACTTTGCCTCCAGCTGAAACATCAAACGTTGAAAATCAAAAACACATGATGATTTATGATTAAGCTACTCAATATAGCTTTAAAAATCTTTGTAGCCTCTGAATAATATCATACTGGATAAACAACGAGAAAGAAAAAAGGTTATTGCAGCTTACTTCACACTTCAGACTTTTTTTCAGAACCGAAAGACATAAATGCAGAATTGCAAAAATAAAGTAAGAACTGTGAGATATAAACTGGGGATTGTGATATATAAAGATATCAATTCAGAATTGTGAGATAAAAGTCTCAATGACCTTCTTTCTTTTCCTGCAAAAAACAAACAAACAGAATTGCAATTACAGGAGGAAACGGGCTTTCATAAGAACCTCAGTGCACCTCGACACAAACCTTATGGACAATGAGAGAAGTTATGTGGCCGTTGTCAGCTTGATAATCGAGCCAGAACAGCTCTGTGTCTGTGTTCTCCTGCTCTGTGCCAGAGCTGCTCTCATTCCAGTCCTCTGCCTCTGCACTCGCACCAGCTCCAGATCCAGATCCATCTGAAATCAACCAGAGGTCCATACCTCAAGCTCCAACATCTCTCAACATCTCAGAAGTACTCGCTCAGTAAGTAACTTTTAATCCTTAATCAGCTAGTTATTATTTAGATGCATTAGTTAATCTGGATGATTTCTTGTCATATCAGTGCAGCCTGAGCTGGTGGATAATATAAATAGTAATAATAATATAATAGTGAGTTGCACGCTGGTGTATCTTACTCTGGAGGCGAGGGTGATACACCTGTCGGTCGGGTCTGCGTGGACGCTGAGGGGTGCTGCTGCTGCCGTGTCTGCGCCTCTGTTTCTCCTTAGCCTGCTTTACTTCTCTGTCATAATCATCCCTGCAGAAGAACAAATGTTAATGCATCACATAACCTGTTGGACACAATCTACTACATGCCTTAGTTTACATTTTCTTAGCAAGTGAAACGTCTTTTCGTATACTTGTAAAAATGCCCACCTTCAGCTTTACTGATTTTGAACTGAACAAAACACACATATGGAAACATGTTTTTCTGAGACTGTCTTGTATGCTTTGTTTAAAGGTTCTATAAACATTTCCAATTATTTAACCCTCTAGTGTTGTTCGGTCACTTTAGAACAGCATGTTTTTTTTCTCAACGGAATGGTAAGAAACTCAATGACTTTAATGTGACCAAAATTTTAATATATATATATATATCTATATATCTATAGATATATAGATATATAAAATTGGCTAAATTGACCTAAAAAAAGTGTCAATTTTTTGTGTTGTTTGCACAATTGGAAATAAAAAAAACTAATAATTAAAGGGGTGACACTTTAAAACATCAAGAGACACACAGTTGAACTGGTGTGGCTGTAACAATATAGCAAAATTGAGCCAGAAGACTCAAATAATTAACCTCTGATAAAGCATCATTCATGTTCATTTCTGTTACATTTTTTTACTTTGATGCTGTGTTGCAAAATGCCTTTCTGTGTCCAGGTTTGACTGTAGAAAATAAATGTAAAAACTGAAAATTTAAACAAAAAAAATTTACAAAAAGTTGTCTTTGAGAATGTCTAAACGATATGTCCAAATCTTAATAATAAAAAAAGGTATTTATGTCTAAAAACAACTAGAAAATGTATAAGCCTTTTTACATAGAGCTCTAGGAATCTAGTGGTTAAAACATGAAATTTCAGTTGTTTTTATTTTTTCTTCCGAACAGATGGCACTAAAAATGGCAATGTCTCATTGTATTTTATTTTAACATAATATACTGCCATAATTGAAAAGTAATATAAAATATTATATATATATATATATATATATATATATATATATATATATATATATATATATATATATATATATATATTTCAATTATGGAAAATAAATTATGGAAAATAAATATCACAAATATTGAGAAAATATTGACCAGTACCATAAAAAATTTATTTTAAATACGAAATAAAAATAATATTACCGAACAAAAATATATTACACTGAAGTTACATATGTATAGTTAGATCAGAGCGGCCTCAGAACACACAACAGTCAGCTGGAGACAGACAGAGACCTGGCGATCTGATTCCTCCTGATGTGCCGCAGGAACCCGTGGCTCATGTCCAGACGCCCGCCGGGCTTGTGTTTAACTCTCTCTCCCTCTGTGTCACACATGACCTCCGCGGCTCCTGTTATGTGGCTCTGTGCGATCCTCACAATAAACTAATTTCGGCACAATATTACACACTCCTGCACAACATCTCTCCGAGCACTCATGCTAGCACTGAACAAAACACGCTGAACAATAAAACGCGAACTCCGAGTTGTCGGAGTTGTTTCCACAAACGACTGCACTTCGTCCTTCCTACAGCCCAGTAGTGCGTATATCTGTATTAAAAAGTGAAATACATCATACGATAGGTAGTCAGTGGTCTAGAAATCAAATCCAGTGATAGCGTTTGCTTCAACCCCGGGTTACTGTGCTCGTGGCCATCTAATTTTAGAGCGGAAGTGGAGGCGGGAGTTTTGTGTTACTCGCATTCGGCGACGTTTGTAGCCTGGTGCGAAGTGTTCATTCAGCAGTGAATTCGCTTGAAATCAACTTGTTTTTAGACGTAAAATGATCGCAGGCGTGAAACGGGAGAGAGACGTTGATGAAGACGAAGAGGAAGGTATGTTTGGAGCGCTTATAGTGATAGTTTAGCAGTAACGTTAAATCTGCAGGCCCATGTTTTCAACGCAGTCGCTAAAACACATTAACGTTACTGTTATTATTGTTATCTAGCAGATACTTTGATCTAAAGCAGCTTAGAAATGAGTTCTAAACACGATAGTGATCTGAAGGAGATCGTGAGTAACGTTAATTGCTCGGAAAGGCATTATGGTATCTATTTAATATATTTATGCATAGTATTATGAGTTTAATGGGGACTAGTTTTCTGAAAAACAGCAACATTTTCTAGTTCTGTCCAAAACACGACAGAAACTTCACTTCGTAGTATCCAAGAACGGAGATAATACTGTTTTTTTATAGAGTCATTAGTAACCTCTGCAAATATAAAATACATTAAAACCGTGTTATAGTATCAGGAAAGGGACTTTACACATTCAGTAAGAAGAAATGATAAACAGTAATTAGAGCTGATCATGTAATGGATTGGAGAATGCTATTACTGTAGAATTGGATGTATAGAATTGATCATCTTCTGTGGTGTTTTCAGAGGTGCGTGTGAAAGTCGGTCGCTCTCATGGTGTTGAAGACCGAAGGAGCCGCCACTGTCCATATCTGGACACAATCAACAGGTAAACGAAGGACTGTGAGCGTCTTCATCACTGTGTCTTCTGCTGTAACCCGTCCTCTTCTCTCTTCTGCAGGAGTGTCCTGGATTTCGACTTCGAGAAGCTTTGTTCGATCTCGCTCTCACATATTAATGTCTACGCCTGTCTGATCTGCGGGAAATACTTCCAAGGTGAGCGTGACGGGTAACCTTGTTTTTATGATTGGTTTGTTATTATATTCACTAAAATCTAAATGTGTTTTATTTGTGTCTCTGTCAGGTCGAGGTCAGAAGTCTCACGCGTACATCCACAGCGTTCAGTTCGCACACCACGTGTTCCTCAATCTCCACACGTTAAAGTTTTACTGCCTGCCGGACAATTACGAGATCATCGACTCCTCATTAGAGGACATTACGGTGAGTGCAGTCCACTTCTGACGTGGGTTCCCATCGGTATATTACTGCTATATTGTCTGATTACACTTTAAAGCGCAGTGACATCTCTGGTTTCTTTATTCCAGTATGTGCTGAAACCCACGTTCACCAAACAGCATATCGCTGGTCTGGATAAGCACGGAAAGCTGTACAGAGCCTACGATGGCACGACATATCTGCCAGGAATTGTGGGTCTGAATAATATAAAGGCCAATGACTATGCTAATGTGGTTTTGCAGGTAAGATAAGCAGCCAGTTATTAATGTTATTTTGGTGTTAAAAGGCTTTCTTCTCTCACAGCTTAAATGTGCAGAGGAGCTTTTGACTGAGACATCTGTGGGTCAATGTTTATGGTGTCTTTGTTACAGTGTAATTATACATTTAAGTAGTTCGTAATATTAATTAGCAATATGTGCATACTAGGGATGAACCGAGATAAAAAATTTACAGATAACCGATATTTTACTTTTATTTGAAAGCCGATAACCGATATGTTGGCCGATAAATCTATATCCAAATTTTTGTATATACTTTTTGAGAGCCTGATTATAAAAAAGGTCTAATCATTAAAAGCCACATCCCAAACACTTCAACATAAGTAGCCTAGTTTGAACAGTTTACATTTTAAAAATGGTTTTACTCTCCCATTACCAAATTTAATCATAAAAAGTCTTACAAATAAATAAAAAAATGCATTAATAATGCAAACAAGTCATCTCAAGTCAAGTGTTTCTAAAGGAAATAATGCATTATTTATCGCCTTTAAGATATCGGCCAAATGTTCTTATCGGGCCGATACCGATAATCATATTTAGCCTTTATCTGCTGATACCGATATGGTGACCGATATATCATGCATCCCTAGTGCATACTATATAGTTAGGATGAGGGTTATTTGCATGTAATTATGCATAATTTATTGTTGTTACTATAGCATGTAAGATGTGAAAAGGACAATGGGAAATAAAGTTATAATTTTATTTTTATTTAATATTTTCTAAAACACTCTCATGCTAGAAATTTATATTTTTGGATTAAAATAAGCTTTAATGTTACATGCTCCTTGATTTATTCTAATTTTTAACCGTTTTTATGTGCTCTTTGTTTCTGTTCAATGAAAAAAGTATTTAAGCCTATATATATATATATATATATATATGTGTGTGTGTGTGTGTGTGTGTGTGTCTGTCTGTGTTTGAATTGCTTATGAAATTTCCATCAATTTGGATCACACAGTTTTAACAAACTTATAACCTTAATGTGATGCATTTTTTCACTCATACATAAAATAAAAGGGTAAGATTTCTGCATTCAGAAAAGTCATGGCGTAGTTAATTACAGTATTGATTTTCTTGAAATAATCATATTTGCAAGCATCTGTTTCTTAAAATTGGCACAAATCTGTTCATTATGAAAGCAATTACACTATGCAGTATTCTGAACATGGTTAAAATGTGGACCATTCAACATGCAGTTAGTTCAAATGCATTGAAAAATCAATAAACTTGATTATTAAGTATTTCAAACACGTTCTTTTTATCAGTGCTATTACAGAAATCTGACCTGTTGCATTCAAGCATGACTGACAAACATACATCACATAAATACAAGTGGATAAATCTTAAAATTAGGAATAAACATGTCACCACATTTTCTCTCTCTCAGGCTTTGTCAAACGTGCCGCCTCTGCGGAACTACTTCCTGGAGGAGGAGAACTACGGCAGGATCCGCCGGCCGCCGGGTGACATCATGTTTCTGTTGGTGCAGCGCTTCGGGGAGCTCATGCGCAAGCTCTGGAACCCGCGTAACTTCAAAGCACACGTGTCACCGCATGAAATGTTGCAGGCCGTGGTGTTGTGCAGCAAAAAGACCTTTCAGATCACTAAACAAGGTAGAACACCAAGTCCTTGAGAATATTAGCGCACTGAATACTGTCAAACAGTTCTTCCTGAGCAGCTGTTGCATGTGTAGTTCAAACGCCAATCAAACAGCATCCTCTGTTATTCTAATTTAACCTGCAGCTCTTTCTCTCTAGGGGACGCTGTTGACTTTCTGTCCTGGTTTCTGAATGCATTGCATGGTGCTCTTGGTGGGACAAAGAAGAAATCATGTGAGTTTGTGTTTTGATGTAGATTTGATAAGAAGCGAGGGTAACACTTTAGAATAAGGTTCCATTAGTTAATGTTAGTTAACTACTTTCGTTAACATTAACTAAGCAAGAACAATCCTTCTACAGCATTTATTAATCTTAGTTCATGTTAATTTCAACATTTACTAATGCATTATTTAAATCAAAAGTTGTGCTTGTTAACATTAGTTAATGCACTGTGAATTACCATGAACTAACAATGAATAACTGTATTTTCATTAACTAACATTAACGAAGATAAATAAATACAGTAATAAATGTATTATTCATTGTTTGTTCATGTTAATTAATACATTAACTAACATTAACTAATGGAACCTTATTCTAAAGTGTTACCGAAGCGAGTGTTCCTCCTCCTCAGGTGCAGGGGGAAATCCACTCAGCTGATGTGTTTCTCTTTTATAGCCATCCTCACCAAGGTGTTTCAGGGGTCCATGCGAATCTTCTCAAAGAAGCTTCCCCATCCAGATTTGGTAGGTGTCTGCCGAACAGTTCCTTACATCAGTAATGTCCTAATTCGTTCATCATTTAAAGGGATAGTTAGCGCCCTATAATTTTTCTGATGCAGAAAACGTGGACGGAATCACACAATTCTGTCATAACAATGGAATTTACAGTTTTTAAACAATTTCTCAATTTTTGAATGAATTAATCAAAATTAGGTCATTGCACTTGTATCAAATCAAGATGTTAACTAATATCTGTAAATATTAAGTCTATTTAAATATGAATCCTGCATGTTCTGCGTGTCTGTGTTAATGAATGGCACAGAAGCACAGCTTCGTTTATTATACACACTGAAGCGTGCGTCATGCTCACGGTGATCATCACATACACAGAACTATAAAGGTGTTAATGGGAATCCCTTCAAAATAAAAGTCCGGTTTAATTTAAAGACAAGCATTGCCAGAAATGTGTTACTATTGTTGAGCAGAATGCCCACAACTACTACCAAAAAATAAACAAACATTTTTTTTTAAGGTTTAATCACACAACATTTCTTCCATGTTTTATTTTTATTAGTAAATCCCCTTTGTTTACCAAAAATAATGTTTCAATAATTAAAAGAAAAGAAAAGAAAATAGAAATAAATTGTTTAATTAAAATGGAAATCAATTATTTTAAATTGTAATACTATTTCATAATAGTTTTTTGTGTTTTTTTTTTTTTTTCTGTATTTTTTATCAAATAAATGCAGGCTTGACATTCATAAGAGACTACTTTCAAAAGCATTTAAAACAGTAATGTGTCCAATCTTTTTAAAACATAAATATAAGTAAAAATATACAAAATGTAAAATGAAATGTTGTATTAAATAAAAAGGTTAGGAATTGTTTCAAGTGCTTTTTATTAGGGGTGGGGGCCTCCATCATGCATTTAGTCTTGGCCGTGTCCAAGGAAAGAAAGAGATCAGTATTTGCAATGTAAGATTGATTTGTCGGGTCTCGTGAGCTTGCGTGCCTGTGTCTCACAGCCTGCAGAAGAGAAAGAAGCCCTCCTCCTGAAGGACGAGTATCAGGAGGAGATGTCAGAGTCCACCTTCCTGTACCTGACCCTGGATCTGCCCACCGCACCCCTCTACAAAGATGAGAAGGAGCAGCTCATCATTCCCCAGGTCCCTCTCTTCAACATCCTGGCCAAGTTCAACGGAAACAACGAGAAGGTGCCCATACACTGTCACTCTCATTTGTTTGCTGTTGTTTATACTCTGCATCATCCACTAGCCTTAGCATGGTGTGTTGCATCTGCTAACGTTAGATTTCACTGTCGTGTTATTGTTAACTAAAAAACTGAACCTGTTCAGTGGAATGAGCTGAAATATGACTGAAAGACAAGAAAAATACATATAACGTAATGATAATATAGGTTTAAACTAAACTTGAATGTAAAATAAGTGCAAATTCAAAATATTAATCAATACTACAATATTATGGAGCTGGAATAGCTGTTTGGCTTTATGACAAAATGTGTTTTGTTTATTTGTTTATTTTCCCCTTTTTTGCTTATGACGTATATTTTGGAACCATTAGTATGATTTAATTTTTACTGAATTATGTTGTTGCGAATAAAATACAGCGTCAGCTTTGGAATAGAATTCCTCCAGGAGTCAACACATTGTGAATTGTGACATTGGAGCACAAAACCAGTCAGAAATTGAGATTTATACATCTTCTAAAAGCTGAATAAATAATCTTTCCATTGATGATCGGACAATATTTGACTGAGATACAACTATTTGAAAATCTGGAATCTGAGGGTGAAAAAAAAAAATCTAAATATTGAGAAAATCACGTTTAAAATTGTGCAAATTAATTCGTAGCAATGCAAATTACTACCATATTTTTCGGACTATAAGTTGCACCTGAGTATAAGTCGCATCAGTCCAAAAATACGTCATGATGAGGAAAAAAACATATAAGTCGCACTGGACTAAGTCACATTTATTTAGAACCAAGAACCAAGTTAAAACATTACCGTCTCCAGCCACGAGAGGGCGCTCTATGATTTCAGTGTAGACTACAGGAGAACTGAGGAGTATAGAGCGCCCTCTCGCAGCTGTAAACGGTAATGTTTTCTCTTGGTTCATGTCAAATTAATTTTGATAAATAAGTCGCACCTGACTATAAGTTGCAGGACCAGCCAAACTATGAAAAAAAGTGCGACTTATAGTTCGGAAAATACGGTAATCAAAAATTAAGTTTTGATATATTTACGGTAGGAAATTTACAAAATATCTTCATGCAACATGATCTTTACTTAATATCCTAATGATTTTTTGCATTAATTAAAAATCTACAATTTTGACCCATACACTGTATTTTTGGTTATTGTTACACATATACCTCAGAGACTTCAGACTGCTTTTGTGCTGCAAGGACACAATTGTTTATGTGAAGTAGGGCTGTCACTTTTGTGAAAAAATCATTTTCGATTTTTAAGACATAAGTGTTCATTGAATCGATTGTAAAATCGATTTTCCATGTCTAAAAAAATCTACATTGACCTAACATTGAAATCATTCGCACCAGACGCTCTATTCGCGTTTGGTGTGAACGCAGCATAAGAGGTCGCTTTCGACGTCACTGGGTCTTATAGCGCTGGTGTTTTCTGTCTAGCTTTCGCAACGCATACTGCACTTTCGGAATTCTTTATTTTCTTTTTCTGCTTGGTTGTGAGTTTTGTTACATCTATATATTTTAATTGTTTACTTAATTTAAAATTAATAGTGTACATATTTGGTTAAAATCGATTTTAGATTTTCATTTTCGAAACTTTTTTTGGGTTGGTCCGATCGATTGTGCAATCGATTTTCGAACTAAAAGTGACAGCCCTAATGTGAAGACAAAAGGGCAAAATGTCTGATATTGAACATGCTCATTAAAGTATTTTCATATAAAATGTCATATTATTTTTAGCTGTTTAAAAAAAATAAAATATTATCAATATCTTATAAATGATTTCCTTTGCCTTTGTCCCAGGAGTACAAGACGTACAAGGAGAACTTCCTGAAAAGGTTCCAGCTCACCAAACTTCCTCCGTACCTCATCTTCTGCATCAAGCGCTTCACCAAGAACAACTTCTTTGTGGAGAAGAACCCGACTATTGTCAACTTCCCCATCACGTGTGTGACCGGTGCTCAGGGTACGGAGGGTCCGCTCTCTCAGACCTGTATTTTGAAATGTTCTTGTTGTGTTAACACAGGAACGTTGATTTGCGCGAGTACCTGACGGAAGAGGCGCAGGTCACAGAGAAGGTCACCACCTACGACCTGGTGGCCAATGTAGTCCACGACGGGAAGCCCACTGAAGGATCCTACAGGATTCATGTCCTGCATCACGTGAGTGTGTCGCCGGCGCCTGAATCCATTCAGAGCTCTGTTGTTGGGATGGTGTGTGTGATCCGGGTGCTTTGTGATGTGTGACAGGGCACAGGGAAGTGGTACGAGCTTCAAGACCTGCAGGTGATCGACATCCTCCCACAGATGATCACGCTCTCAGAGGCTTACATACAGGTTTGCTGCTCATACACTAACAATAGTTGATGGACTAGGCTCAGTTAAGGTGGATATTACATGAAAACTCATTCACACCGATTTGGTTTGCTTTCGATGTTTTGGTCACGCAGCAGCAATATGATTACATACAGAGTCCTGCAGAAGACTGGAAGATTAGCTTCCATATTAAACATCAGACAAACGTTTTTGTGATTCTCAGCACTTGTGGATTATCATGCATCTGATGAAATGTTATAATTGAAGTACTCTTGTAGACTTAATTTTATTAAATCGTAGTGCTTCACGTAAGATGATGCTGTAAACATTGTCTTCCAAAAGATTGTTCATTTATAAATCACAGGGTTTTACAGTTAATGAAGGTAAATGTAAGACTCTACAACTTAAGACCAATTAAGAATAAATTGGAATAAAAGGAATTAATTAAACAATGTTGTAGTTTTTAATTTATATATATTTAGTTTAATAATGTAGTAAAACAAAACATACACTGAAAAAAATATATACATATATTTATTATTATTATTATATATATATTTTGTCAGTTTATGTTTTGTTTTACTTCATCATTAAACTAAATTACACTAAAAAAAGTTGCCTAATAAAATATAAATAAAAAATGTCTTTAAAAAAAAAAATTATTTCAAGAAATGTTTGATGTTTTAAATATTTATTTCAGGATGTTTTGATTTCTAGATTGGAAAATGACAAAAATACAAAGTAGGATTAAAAAAATAAAAAAATTGGCAGTGCATGCAACATTTAATGTCATCACTTCATGAATTGAAGACTCTGTTCTTTAATTTGTGGAAAGGCAAATAAAGACGTTTTGACCTGCAGAAACCCTCCTGAATCTTCATCACCAGCTTATTTCACCTCATGCTTTTCTTTGCAGATTTGGAAGAGACAAGATAAAGACGATGGCGCAGAGCAGCATACCGGGGCGTAGGAGACCCCGAAACACATCAGTGGAGAGATGTAAAGGAAGGCTTTAAGAGAGGAGATATTAAACTAAAACCCTGATGTGTTTTATTTCATGCAGCTGCTGAAGAATCTGTAACACCGGTGATCTTTTGTAATTATTTCAGTTTGAGTGTGACTGTTCATTTGCCTTTGAAGTGTAGTATGTTTGTAGTATGAGACCTTTTATTAAAGATATCAAGACTAATATACAGTGTCTTTCATCCTTCAGCTCTGAACACATATAGTGAATAAAAAGCCAGATCGAAGCCTCCAAAATGAAAATACAAGATACATTTTTTTTGTCTGTTGTGTAATTTAAATGCAATGAAAATGGCAAAGAAATATGTGTGGGTTTTTCATGGTGAAATTAATAATAGGACTTAAAGATGACTTTTTTTATTCTACCTTATTTCTTTGAGAGATGCTAAATGTTTTTTTTAGTGATATAAGTTTTATTGATAGGGATGATGATTCACTAATATACTTATAGAGCAGTTGCATATCATTGCTCTTTTGTCGGTTTTGACTGTCCTCATTAATAAGCTCCTTTGGATAAAGGCGTCTGCTAAATGACTAAATGTAATAGAATATGTAAATGTAAATAACAAAACTAAATAGAAATCTTAAAACAAGCCCCAAATCAAATAAGTAACACAAATAAAATACATCTCTTCATATAAACAAAAAAAGGGTTTTCTCTGTGCTCTTTTCTTTTTTTCAAAGCAACCACTGCATTTTAATCATGATCCAAACAAAGATGCTGCATAAATGCTACATTAATATTTTTTAATTTAAATAATTTCACTGGTTTCCGCAGTAAACAAAGCAGCGCTGCACTTATGAACTTTAATGTGCATTTTACAGAGGCAAGATGAAAATAAAAAATAGCATTAAACATTTCTAAAGCCAGTAAGTTCCCGTCAGACATGCTTTCATCTAAACTCCTGCCCCTAAATGAACAGCAAATTGTTTAGCATCTCAACCGGTTTGAATCGATTTACAGCCGGCTCACGGTTAATTGTTAAATCATTAATAAGTGAAGATAATTGTAAAAGGCTTTGACAAAAAAAAAAAAAAAAGTCACTGTCAAGAGAGTTTAATAAAAATAAAAATCGTAAAAAAAAATCACAAGTGCTTTTCTACCAATGAACTGCTTACAATGCCTTAAAATGTTAATCTGTTTAATAGTTTATTTCTGCATCATCCCAACACAAAAATGAGGAAGCAGTGATTTTATATAATGCACACAGTGTTAGGATTTCCTATGTTATTAATTGGAGTAGTTTTGTATTAAATGTTTACCCAGTGTGGCACATTAAGCTCATTTGAGACGGACTGAACAGTGATTGTCTCAAAGTCCTCTCGGGAAGCGCAGAGAAGAAGCTTGATCAAGGAAAGTAAGGCTGTTGGTTTTCGGATCTAGTTTGATTGATCACTTTCATTTGGGTCCCCGGCAAAGGAAATCTTCCTGTTAAAACACAAAGAGTTTCTCACGTCAGACTCTCTAGAAACACACAAACTGTTCGACAGCCCAGAAGTGAAGTTAATTCTAGAGAGTAGTTATTACCTCGCATGCAGTGATGGGAGGATGTTTCCCATCGCTCTTCAGGATCCTGTGGCCATGGAGCATCACGAACACTTCACACTGGAACAGAAAAAGGAGAAACACTTCAAAGAGTCCGACTACCGCTTTTTTAGTAATACATGTGTCACTTTTAAAGATCACCGCAGGTGTATTCTGCACATCTTTGAATTCACTGCTCAATTCGATTTTTAAAAGAATGTGCTCTCGTTTCATCTGTCTTTAAAACTAAGTACAATGAGAAAAATGTATGTACGCAATAAGTGCATTATACATTTGTATGTTTGCACACAGTAGTTAAAGTTACATTACTTATATTAATTACATTGTGGACCCTTAACCCTAACTATACCACCAAACCTGTCCCTAACCTCAACAGGCATCAAAGTGTTTTACAATGCAATGTGAACATTAGTACATTCTACCGAACAAATTTACTTATAGAAGTTAGTTAACGACAACTTATATAGAGTGGGCCATTACTTGAGGAATAGCATTAGGGTGCAGGTGGCACATCTTCTGGAGCAGGTCAGAGGTCTGGATCTCAGTTGCATTGTGACCCAAATGAAACTGGGAGAGGATCGCCAGTGTCTTACAGGAATCACAGTCCGTTTGCACTGAGGACACACAAAATACATATTATTCATGCTCTGGCCTGAGAAAACCAAACTTTCCATAGCATTAGAATATAATTTGAATTCAATGTTTTGAAGAAGCCCAGATGATGCAGTGTTTGTTATCAGCACAGTGTGCATGCATGTGTCCAAGCAAACAACAGCACGTCACGAGCGACCTGTGCGCTCCAAAACCAAAGGGCCTACATGTAGCGTGCATGAAAAACTATTTCAATACAATTCGGTTATATTTTGTAAATTGTAGGCTATTTTAAATTTTGCTCATCATTGGGTTATGTTTTAGGGTTAATGGAAATGAACACAGAATATAAGGAATAGTTTAATTTATTTACAAAGCAAATCCTGGTTGTCCAAAGTGCTGGACAAAATTGCGTATGTCCATCACACAAATTAAAACAGACAATCACCAGATTTTAAAAGCAGGAGTACGGATAGATTTTACACTCAGGCACTGTAGTCGCTGTTCTGATACAGTAGATAATTAGATAAGGGCAGTTTGTTCCACATCTTGGGGCCTGGATACCAAAATAGATGACTAGAAAATGCCTGAATAGATAATGTACTGGTAGAAAATTATCTGTACAAATTATTATTATTATTAGTATTATTATTTTTTACATTGCATGTGTTACTGATTTATCTACTTGTTGAACGTTTGTTTTCAAGTACACAAAAAAGTCCTCTTATGTAAATATCCAACTTTATTTTTTAAATTGTTTATTTATTTATAAAAGTATTTTTTTTTTTTTGTTGCAATAAGCCTGTGGTCACTATGGATGCCCGTTTCTACCACTGAATAAAAGAATTGAGGCTATATTTCACATTTCTGAGAAAAAAACAATTTAAATTGAGAGTTCATGTGAGATGTAAATTCGCAATTGCGCAATAAAAAGTCCAATAACTTTTTTTTTTTCTTTCTTTTCTTTCTTTTTTTAATTCAATGGCTGAAACGGCTTCGATATGCTATTATCCTGATGTCATGAGAAAACACAACTATTTTATGAGGTGGAGATTTGCATTCATTTGCATGATGTGATTCACATGAAAACAAGCAATTTTTAGAAGAAAGAGCGATCATGAAGCTCCACCTCGAAACCTTACTGTCAGTAGAGTGTAGGCATGATTGTGATCGCTCAAATTCATATGAATTAGCCACTAATTCACCAAAATGTACAATATTATGTTACGAAATTGCCTTGAAATTGACATTTTTATATATTTGGCGGATGTTTCTATCCAAAGTCACCTACATTGCATTCAAAGTGCACCTTTTTATTAGAGATATGAGTTGATGCTCGTTCCCTTTGCTCACCTGACAGTGGCGTCTGTGGGAAGAGACACAGGCCCAGCGCAGTGCAGATGGCATGAGGAGGGAGGGAGGACAACAGCAGGTCAATCAGCTGCTTTCCATACGTCTCTACAAAGTTGTCACACTTATCCTTGTATTGTGAGGGCAAATAGTCACAGATTTTCTCCAGAAGATTCACTATAGCCGCCTACAAGTCGGGAAAGCAAAATGAAAAATAACCCAGGAGCAGTTTATAGTCAGGCATTTTGCTGATCAATGACATTATGAAAATTTTGCTTCTTAAAATGTGAACTAGATTTCGAGCAGAAAAGGTCTTACTTCAGTTCTCTCTTTTGGCAGCATGCTCTCTATTGTCTTTATGAAGAACATACAGAAGGTACACAGGGGATTGACTTGAACCTAAGAAAAAACAGTACAATTTGAGTCATGTTAAATACAGTATGCATGAATTAAACCACTGCAGAAGGGCATTTTCAGGCACGACACACGACGGGGGGCCATTTTTTTAATTGAGATCTAAATGCATTTTATTATTCCAACAGCTCACCCTTACAGACTGATATTCTGGAGAATGAGAGCTTTCATTAGATATGGGACTCGGTTATGTTTTGGTGAGTTTGTGTGATATAAATATGAAACTGAATATGATTTCTATGTTTTTTCATAATTCCGACAACATGTAACAAATGCAAAAGTGACTGGGTTGTTACAAAAGCTGAGGTTCTAGGCTTTTAAAAGATACCATATATGCCTAGTTTTGTGCTTCACAACTTTTTAACAATAATTATGATGATGCAATATTGAACACAGATGTGGGTCCGATTGAGGGCGCAGAGTTCAATTATCTTGGATTAAGATTTTGGTTGCATCGTCCACCCCTAATAAATGTGGTCAAGAAGTCGATTGGAAGTCTTTAGTCCCCAAGTGTTTAAGCAACCCAAGGAATGAGACACTCATTGATGGTGGATAGAGGAGAAAAAATGGTTGCTAGATTTATATTATTTCTTTTTCATGCTTACCTAAAATCAGAGTTTTGACTCAAAACCTTTGATATGTTTTGTTTTTGTTGTTGCAAAGTGATGTTTAATCCAAATCTAAACCCATTAATCTGTCTAACACATACCTCATGACTAGTTCCTCTTGAGGGCTTTGCATAGAGCGAGCCCTGCTCATTCAGGCCAACAGTGAGCTGAGACGGGGCTTTTCTCTCGGACTGACCGCCACACAGTCCCAGCACTGAGCATATGTCATCATTTTGATTCTGCGATGAGGGAAAAAACAAGTGTTTTTCACTGGATGTATTCTATGCAAGAACATATATTACTCATGTTAAGAAATGTTAAGTATTTAGACTTCTCCACTGTAGTCAGTTATATTCTGCCTAATAAGTGAATCCCCTGAAATTGTTCTGGCTATTAGAATCTGAATCACTCACTGTCATGATGTTAAACCGAGAAGTACTCACTGCAAATGCACTGAAATGTCTGATAACCAAATGTACGTATGTCTTTGCTCCATTCATACACAAAGGGATGGCCGGGTGTTCATGACAAAACTTGTCCAGAGATTTCTCAATAAGATGCTGTGAAGAGGGAACAATTCAAGATCAATGTATGAACAACTCTGAATCATTCTCATAAAACATGTAGTTTAGCTGAAGTTTCTAATCAAAGCAACTTGTTGTAGCTGCCATTAAAAAGTGAAACTAGCTTTCTTGTTTGAAAATCTTGTTTCGCTTCTCTAAAACAGAAAACAAATATGCCATGAGATTGTATTGCAATGGAGGATTTTACTTGGGTTGGCATATAAAAAATTTGAGCAAATGTGCAATTCAAACTGAAATGGACTGAAATGATTTACCAAGAGGGCTCAAATAACTTTCAATAGAATTGACATGTTAGTAAATATCACAAACACAGTTTCACCTGTGAGTCTTGACTGGAGAGGATCTCTGTCAGCAGCTGGACAGTCTTTTTGCAGTCGGTGCACATGTTGTCCATCTAAAGGAGGAGGACAGTGGAATATCATGTTGACCTACAGTTGTCAAAGTTACATTTATATGCACGATTTGATGCAATATGAATAAAACCTGACTAGATATTCAAGCAAATTTCAATATTTGTGCATTTCAATGCTTAGGCGGCATGACAATGTGAAACTGTTTCTAACATAAAACCACAAACTCTCACAACCTCTTTTTTAGGGTTGTATGGGTAAAAGAGAAACCCCTCTTTAGAGAACGAAGGAAGTGTGAAAATTTACATATTCTCAGATCTGCTTTTAAGGTTCATATGTTGATGTGATCTATTATTTTACATCTTTAGATATATATAGTGGTTAAGTTGGTGTAGTAAATAAGACCTTTGATAAATCTTAAAAAAAGAAGTTTAGTTGACTTCCACACACCCTAGTCTAGTTCCTCTCCAAATGTTCAATTTCCCTTTTTTTCCATAGGGGAAAAAACAAAGAGTAATCTCTTCAAGTGACTTGGTTTCTCATGAAGTAGTTGAAAACGAAAACTGGTTATTAAAAGAAGGAAAAAAAAAGAAAATACCCAGAGTCTCCCCCAGAAATACTAACAAATGCAATGCGTGCTTGTGTTGTTAAAAGCATGTATGTTTCTATGAAGTAAACTATTAAATATAAATTCACTTAGACCGTATGCTGCCATGCCAGTTTATAAAATAAATCAAAATGTAGGCAATGTAATGGGATAGTAGTGGCACTCTCATTTTATGAACAATGTACACTTATATGCTACTGATCCACACAGAATATATATATATTTTTTAATCTGAATTTTACTGTACATGCAAGTAGTAGTTTTTCAATCATCGGTCACTCACCGTTTGCACTTCTGTGAGCTGAAGGTCTACAGTTCTTGCCCATCCTATAGAGGAGCCAGAACATGTTAAGTATTTCTATGTAAATAATATGGAAACTTATGAAATACTTGACTTATATCCCTTGAAAATAGCAGAGAATCGACTGCCTTTGGGAAACCTTGCAGTCTAGCTTTGAAGACTAATTTAACTCCAAACTTCTTTACTCGTAATTTTTTGCATTTAAATTATTTATTGCATGTGCATATGTCATAGCCAGCTTTATTTAATATTTAAACTCTCTCTTACCTGAAGTCAGGGTAGAAGTGAAGAGAAAAAAAGTGATGAAGGCAAACTGCATCATGTTTTAATCAGTGCACCGCGGTGAATGTACCACAAACCTGAAGTCTCTGCGTTCAGCTCATAAAGTGGCCGAATGTTTTATAGTATTTGATGAGGAAGTAGTGACAGTAGTGAGGAAGTAAGTTTCCTGATTCATCTGAAGTAGGCTACATGTATATCTATCTGTATAGGAAGTCTTGCATAGCGTTAAAAACTTAGCATTCATTCTATTGTTATATAAGTCAGTCATAAGTTATGGGCTTTTTAGTATTATTTAACTTGAACGGGGGGATGGGCTAATTTTGATCACTGGTAATTTAAGTTTAAGGAAATTTCACTTTAGTTTCTTCCAAAAGACATTTTGATGAGTATCAAAACATGAAAGGATATTGAACAACAATAATGAATTGTGTATGGTCAAGTTCATTCAATTGAATTTCTGCTCGGAGATAATTATACCCTTGTAATTTTGGCTAATATACAAAAGATACATTGTTTAGGAATCTGCATACACTTATGCTCAGAAGTTTACATACCCTCCCAGGATCTGGAAAAAGTCTAAATAGCAGCATAAAAGTGGAAGATTACAACAATCCAACTACTTAACCTCTTTTTACCAGAGAGATATTTACCAGAGATATATTTACTCTGTTTAAAATTATTTCAGAATCTTTAAAAACTTATACGATGCATTGCCATTACTGTACAGGTGCTTTTCAATAAATTAGAATGTCGAGGAAAAGTTCATTTATGGGTGCAGTGACTTTGGTTTTCAAAAAACACAATGGACCAAGACCAGCAGATGACATTGCACCCCAAATCATCACAGACTGTGGAAACTTAACACTGGACTTCAAGCAACTTGTGCTATGATCTTCTCCACCCTTCCTCCAGACTCTAGGACCTTGGTTTCCAAATGAAGTACAAAACTTTCTCTCTTCTGAAAAGAGGACTTAGGACCACTGGAGAACAGTCCAGTTCTTCTTCACCTTAGCCTAGGTTAGATGCCTCAGAAGTGGCTTAAAAAGAGGAACATGACAACTGTAGCCAAATTCCTTGACACGTCTGTATGTAGTGGCTCTTGATGTCTTGACCCCAGCCTCAGTCCATTCCTTGTGAAGTTCTCTAAAATTCTTGAATCCAGTTTGCTTGATTGCTTTTTTGTTCCCCTCAACTTTCTGTTAACATGCTTTGATACAGCACTCTGTGAACAGCCAGCTTCTTTGGCCATCAATGTTTGTGTCTTACCCTCCTTGTGAAGGGTGTGAATGATTGTCTTCTGGACAACTGTCAGATCAGCAGTCTTCCTCATGATTGTGTAGCCTAGTAAATAAAACTGAAAGACCATTTTGAAGGCTCAGGAAACCTTTGCAGGTGTTTTGAGTTGATCAGCTGATTGGTACGTCACCATATTCTAATTTGTTCGTGAATTTGTGGGTTTTTGTTAAAAATGAGCCAAAATCATCACAACTGTGTGCATTAAATTTATTTAATACATGAGATTAACAATTTGAGTTGAATTACTGAAATAAATGAACTTTTGCTCGGCATTGTAATTTATTGAGAAGCACCTGTATGTGGCTCTGCCCTTGCTGTCAAGCCCATAGGTCAATAAAAGTTACATAAGTCATAAACATTATCAGAATAACACCGAACTCTGAATTTAGCCTTACTGTAGCAGTGGAATCTATAGTTATGGCCACACCCTATATTTTCTAAAAAAAATTTTTATTAAAATATATGTGTTGTGTGAGTCTGGGGGGCGGGGGGTGGGGAAATAAAGACTTTCTTATATTGTCCTCTACTGTCTGATTGAGACATTAGTAGTGCAATATTGCAAAATGTGGGCTATTCAAGGGGCAAATCTTGCTTTATAATATAAAGTCAGTAGCATACTGTGTACGTTCAAATATTTATTAAATATATTTTCATGTTCACAATATAATTTAGGATTCAATTAAATTAAAGGTTATTTGTAAAGCGCTTTTCATTACTCATTACTCACAAATCATAAATAAAAAATAAAAAAAAATTAAAAAGATAAATAAGTTTTTACAGACAAATAAAGCTTCTACATTACATTTAGTAAATATCTTATCAATGGTGCCTGGTGATCTCAAGTTGATGTCCATATGGCAGAAATGTATGGTAAAATCAAGCAGTTAGTTAATGTCATGTATTAAAATAGACAGTGAACACTACTAACAGTAATGATTATATGTTGCGAGCAAATCTATTGCTTAAAATTTGTTAATTTATGTGTCTTAAACTGCTTTCCAGTTCAACAGTGTTTTCCAGAAACTCTCAATCTTTCTCACCAGATTCACTATAAAACCAATGTGTATTCAACACTTTATCAGTCCTTTAATCAGTTTTCACAGAATGTATTTGATCTTAAGATCAAAGTGATACAATTATAGTGTTAATGAAACTATTTATAAAAATAAAAAAATTGACTGCAGAATGTAACAGATCAGACAAAACAATCAGCATTTTTTAAATGTTTTTATATTGCTTTTTATATATTAATACATGAGTTTCTCACAATATTATTATCCACTGTCTTTCTGTTCAATTAAAAACACTCCAACAATTTATAAATAAATATATATATAGTCTATAAGTATATAATTAAATAATTCAAGCTTCTAAACGTATTACTCCAGAGCTGACATTGTAACCAGTCTCCATTCAGATTACTATACATTTATGAGTTTTATAGACTTTACTGGATCAGTAAAAACATTTATTTATATCATGGATGTGTTTGTGTACAACTTGAAACTCTAAGGTAAGGTGAGACAGAGACGTGGTGTGTGATCTTTGTTGGTCTCTCCTGTAGATTGCTAAATCTGACACAGACATACAGAGCAGTTATTATAAAAAACCCCAATCCCAGCATAGAGGGGTTCAGTGAATGTGGTGTTGAATGTGTGTAAGTGTGTGAGTGTGTGTGTGTCAGAGATGCTGTAGAAGGACAGAGAGCCAGCTGACCAGTCCAGATAGACACCAACTCTGTTAGATTGTGGTAGAGGCACAGGAATATCAATGCTGATTTTATCGTACCAGACAGTGTATCTGCCCTTAATGCAACTCAAACTCCAGGACTTATTATTAAGTCCATAATCACAGTCATCACTTCTTCCTTTCCTGCTGATGCCTTTATACGTCACTGCTATGTCAACCCAGCCGCTCCATTCAGCCTCCCAGTAACAGCGTCCAGTCAGCCTCTCAACACACAGAACCTGCTCGTAGTGCTCAAATCTCTCTTCATGACCAGGATACGGCTGATGATCTTCCACAAGCGTCGCCTTCCTGTTGTCCTCAGACAGGATGAGTTTAGTGTTTGCTGTGTTTGGATCCAGTGTGAGATCACAGGCGTCTGAACACAAGAGGAGAGATCAGAACTGAATCATGGACAGTTTTTAAGTGATGTTGTATACATATGAGTGTTGTGTGAAGACCTACATTTTTGCAGTCCTGGTCTGATCCTGGAACGTTCTCCATGATTCAAACTAGACAAATATTTAAACACAGCAGACATTTAAAAACTGTCAGAGAAACAAAATCACTGGCAATCACATTTCAGATTGATCTAATGACTTATTTATCAATATCTACAACATCCAACCTCTTAATACTGTAGCTACAAAAGTTAATTATTATTATTATTATTATTATTTCGTACAATGTAGACTACCAGTGACATTTTTTTATGTTTTTAAAGAAGTCTCTTCCGCTCACCAAGCATGGATGTAATGATGCTGAAAATACAGCTTTGATCACAGAAATAAATGACATTTTATAATATATTCAAATTGAAAACCCCTATTTTTTATAGTACAAATATTTCACCATATTACTGCTTTTACAGGCTTGGTGAGCAGAAGATATATATATATATATATATATATATATATATATATATATATATATATATATATATATATATATATATATATATATATATATATATATAAGCATGCACACAAACGTATCATAAACATACTTGAGTATCTGCAGCTGACAGTCTGGATCCTCCAGTTTGTGTTTGAGCAGCTGGTTTCCTGCCGGTCCTGGGTGATTGTAGCTCAGATCCAGCTCTCTCAGGTGTGAGGGGTTTGAACTCAGAGCTAAAGACAGATAACCACAGCCTTCCTCTGTCACCATACAGCCTGACAACCTACGGAGAGAAATATATTATGTTGCATTACAATTATACATTAACATTTAGGAAGCTTTTATATGTCAGTCTCTCCACAGAATGTTGAAGTCAATTGCAAAATAAGAATAAAGAAATAAATAAATATAAATCTGTGTACTGTATGTGCACAATGCCAAAACAAGTGAGTGATATTGTCCACTGAGCAGCTGACAGAATTGGTGATCAATTTATACTACTGTCTCACTTAAGAAAAAGCTTTGGATGAATCAATTTAAACTGTGAAAATGTTTTCCTATCTCCAGCCAGGTGCAACCCTGAGTCACGAGAACCGAAAAAACCAAAAGGTATTTTATGTTTTTACAGTACAAATGATTTGAAGATTTTTTTGTTTCTGGTCTGAGTATATAGGCAAAGTGACAAAACACTACTTTGTAGAGCTGTGAAACTTTGGGTAGATAGCGATTCAATTAGATTCACAATTCTTCGATTTGAACCAATTTTTGCAAATTTAATGGAGATCTTGAACAGTGCTCATGCCTCACATCTCTCCTTCAGACGCTCCACTATTTACAGCATGTGACTGTCACAGGATTGCACTTGCGCTCCATTCATCTCACTAATGCAGCTGATGTGTGATCTTTCCTCTGAGCTGCTCTATATTTGCATATAGTTGTTTGTACTGCCACATGCACATAGGGTGGTTAAGTTTATTCTTTAAAACACATTATTGCTTTGCTGTAAGTGTTCTTTGAAGTACCTAGGTGAAAGGTTGTAGATTCTATGCATTCTAGACAATGCGTCTTGTATAACCAAAATAACTGTAACATTTGATTTATACAGTAATTTCAAGTAACGTGATTATTGTGAGTTTGACTGTTTCCAATATTGCTGCAGTGATCCATTTACAGGACCATGGAATTGCCATGCTGTTACAATGTGATTCATAATTGCATTATCCTTTCTGAATTGGCTTCTTATCGTTTAATTATGTAATTGGTATGATACAATAGTACCTAACTAATAATATAATCTATTTTAGTAGATTATAGCATAGTCTGGTGTTTTCGCAAATCTGTGTTCAGGAGAGATCATACTGAAGTACCAATGAGTGGACTATGGGGAACATAATTTTGATTTTTGACAGTCACTGGCTAAACAAGTTACAGTTTTCATGATCATAGAAAAAATGTACACTTTTTGTTATGTGCCAGCATGGTGCAGCCTACTTGTATTAAAATCACCATGTATCCTCTGAGTAAGTACAGAACTGGCATGTTTGTACCGTGCATTCACTGTTGGCCAAGTGAATTGCTAAATGATACTGGTTTCTTAATGAATGAATAATTCAAAGTAATGGATTTCTAGAATAATCAAATATGTAAATGAATAAACAATGAATATTTGTGATCAGTTTTTAATTAGAAATATCACTTATTTTCAATTTAATGATCACTAGAAATGGGAGTCAGATTGAACAAGGAGCCAAACTAAAATTTAAGTAAAAATAAAACAGCTTGCATCACATGTAAAAAAAAAAAAAAAAAAAAAAAACACACACACACACATTATGTTTGAACAGTTTCTAATAAATCATGTGAGAAATAGCAAGAATGGAAAATTATTTGCCACTGTAAAAAAAATATTCCCATATTTGAGTGGTGATGGGTGTGAATGCACCACTGTGTTCACAAACCTCAGTATCTGCAGCTGACAGTTTAGACTCTTCAGTCCATTCGAGAGCAGTTTCACTCCTGAATCCTGCAGGTCATTGTTACTCAGATCCAGCTCTCTCAGGGCTCTCTCAGAGATTTTAGGGGCTTGTAGAGCTGATGAAACAGCTTCACAACATTGAGCAGTTAGATTACAGCCAGCAAGACTGAAAGAGATTAAAACAAAATTTTCAGTGAACAAAATATAAACCTGACTGTACTCTTATCAAAATGTATATGTTATACATGTATATATTCCTGTGGTATTGTGGAAATTATTGTGAACCTCATACATTATAATTTAGAACTCAGAAAGAGCTTTATTGCCAAGCTTGTTTACACACAAAAGAATTTGTCTTGGTGAAAGGAGCTTTCAGTCCATAAGGAAGTACATAGTTAAAATATACAGTTTTGTTCAAAATAATAGCAGTACAATGTGACTAACCAGAATAATCAAGGTTTTTAGTATATTTTTTATTGCTACGTGGCAAACAAGTTACCAGTAGGTTCAGTAGATTGTCAGAAAACAAACAAGACCCAGCATTCATGATATGCACGCTCTTAAGGCTGTGCAATTGGGCAATTAGTTGAAAGGGGTGTGTTCAAAAAAATAGCAGTGTCTACCTTTGACTGTACAAACTCAAAACTATTTTGTACAAACATTTTTTTTTTCTGGGATTTAGCAATCCTGTGAATCACTAAACTAATATTTAGTTGTATGACCACAGTTTTTTAAAACTGCTTGACATCTGTGTGGCATGGAGTCAACCAACTTGTGGCACCTCTCAGCTGTTATTCCACTCCATGATTCTTTAACAACATTCCACAATTCATTCACATTTCTTGGTTTTGCTTCAGAAACAGCATTTTTGATATCACCCCACAAGTTCTCAATTGGATTAAGGTCTGGAGATTGGGCTGGCCACTCCATAACATTAATTTTGTTGGTTTGGAACCAAGACTTTGCCCGTTTACTAGTGTGTTTTGGGTCATTGTCTTGTTGAAACAACCATTTCAAGGGCATGTCCTCTTCAGCATAGGGCAACATGACCTCTTCAAGTATTTTAACATATGCAAACTGATCCATGATCCCTGGTATGCGATAAATAGGCCCAACACCATAGTAGGAGAAACATGCCCATATCATGATGCTTGCACCTCCATGCTTCACTGTCTTCACTGTGTACTGTGGCTTGAATTCAGAGTTTGGGGGTCGTCTCACAAACTGCCTGTGGCCCTTGGACCCAAAAAGAACAATTTTACTCTCATCAGTCCACAAAATGTTCCTCCATTTCTCTTTAGGCCAGTTGATGTGTTCTTTGGCAAATTGTAACCTCTTCTGCACATGCCTTTTTTTAACAGAGGGACTTTGCGGGGGATTCTTGAAAATAGATTAGCTTCACACAGACGTCTTCTAACTGTCACAGTACTTACAGGTAACTCCAGACTGTCTTTGATCATCCTGGAGGTGATCATTGGCTGAGCCTTTGCCATTCTGGTTATTCTTCTATCCATTTTGATGGTTGTCTTCCGTTTTCTTCCACGTCTCTCTGGTTTTGCTCTCCATTTTAAGGCATTGGAGATCATTTTAGCTGAACAGCCTATCATTTTTTGCACCTCTTTATAGGTTTTCCCCTCTCTAATCAACTTTTTAATCAAAGTACGCTGTTCTTCTGAACAATGTCTTGAACGACCCATTTTCCTCAGCTTTCAAATGCATGTTCAACAAGTGTTGGCTTCATCCTTAAATAGGGGCCACCTGATTCACACCTGTTTCTTCACAAAATTGATGACCTCAGTGATTGAATGCCACACTGCTATTTTTTTGAACACATCCCTTTCAACTAATTCAACTGATTGCCCAATTGCACAGCCTTAAGAGCGTGCATATCATGAATGCTGGGTCTCATTTGTTTTCTGAGAATCTACTGAACCTACTGGTAACTTGTTTGCCACGTAGCAATAAAAAAATATACGAAAAACCTTGATTATTCTGGTTAGTCACATTGTACTGCTATTATTTTGAACAATACTGTACATGATAATGCAGACAGACCTTTCAGAGAGGATAGTCACTTTGCACAAACATACGATTTTGTCATTGTAACACTTACACAGCTTTTCTGCAGTTGATCACTGCTGGAATCAGTCTTTTTCTGCCCTCATCTGATGTGTTGTATTTCATGGGGTCCAGCACATCCAGCACCTCCTCTGATATCTGAAGCATGTAGGAGATTGTTGAGCAGTGAGAAGGAGAGAGTTTCTTCTCTAAATGTTTGTCTGATTTCACAAACTCCTGAATCTCTCTAGACAAAGTCTGATCTTTCACTTCCAGCAGACAGAGGAACAGACTGATGGATCTTTCAGTGGAGAGTCCATGACCATCTTTGATCTTCTCTTTAATGTACTGTGTGGTTCTGCTGATGGTCTCTGAGCTGTTCTCTGTGTGTGTCAGTAGATCCTGTAAGAGTCTCTGATTGGACTCCAGTGAGACGCCCAGCAGGAACCTCAGGAACAGATCCAGATGTCCACTCTCACTCTCAAGGGCTTTTTCTACTCCTCTTTTTTGCAGATTATGCAGTGAATCTAAACATGCTTCTGTACTGATGCTAATGTGGTACTTAAACACATGGAAAGCAGCGAGAAACTCCTGAATGCTCAGATGAATGAAGCTATAGACTTTCCTCTGATGAATCACAGATTCCTCCTTAAAGATCTCAGTGCAAATCCCAGAATACACAGAGGCATCAGTGACATCTATACTGCTTTCAATCAGGTCCTCCTCATAGAACATCACATTGCCCTTCATCAGCTGTTTGAAAGCCACTTCAGCTAGTTTCACAATCACTTCTCTGTTGGATTGCAGGAGTTTCTCTGGATCTCTCTCTTCATACTTCTGGTTCTTCATGTTGATCTGAATCAGCAGGAAGTGGATGTACATTTCAGTCAGAGTTTGAGGGATTTCTGCACTCAGATCTTCTTCCAGGAGCTTCTGAAGCACAGTGGATGAGATCCAGCAGAAGACGGGGATGTGGCACATGATGTGGAGGCTTCTTGCTCTTCTGATGTGTGAGATGATTCTGCTGGCTTGGTCCTGGTTACTGATTCTCTTCTTGAAATATTCCTCCTTCTGAGACTCATTGAATCCCTGAATTTCTGTCAGACGGTGGATGTATTCTGAGGGGATCTGATTGGCTGCTGCTGGTCTTGAAGTGATCCAGATGAGAGCAAAGGGAAGCAACTCTCCTTTGATGAGGTTTGACATCAACACAGACACTGATGAAGTCTCATTCACATCACAAATTTTTTGATCATCTGAAAACATCAGTGTGATTCTGCTTTCATCCAGACCATCAAAGATGAACACAACTTTACACTCCTCATAAATCTGTGAGTCCAGATCTTGAAGTTCAGGATGAAAGTCCAGCAAAAGTCTGTGAAGACTGTACTGATGATCTCGGATCAAGTTCAGCTCTCGAAATGGAAGCACAAACATGAAATCTACATCCTGATTGGCTTTTCCCTCTGCCCAGTCCAGGATGAACTTCTGCACAGAGACAGTTTTCCCGATTCCAGCGATGCCTTTAGTAAGAACAGTCTTGATTTGGTCTTTCTCCTCACATCCTTGTTCAGATGAGGCTTTAAAGATGTCATTGCAGTAGATTTGAGTGTCTTGTGAGTGTTGTGTTATGGCTGCTTTCTCCATCTGTAAAACCTCATGTTCTTCATTCACTCCTTCTCTTTCTCCCACTATGATGTACAGCTGTGTGTAGATCCTGTTCAGGAGGCATTCATTCTCCTGGAGTTTCAGTCCCTCAAATAAATTCTCATACTTGTTCTTCATGCTGGTTTTGAATTGGTCTTTGAATCTCTGTAGTTCATCATCTACTGGTTTCTGCAGGTGTTCAGTTTTATTTAGCAGGGCTGTTTGTGTGATGTTGGGCTCATAGTTTACAGATCTGATCCGACTGTCCCTCTTCACTCTTTTAAAAAAGAATTAAACAGACAATGAACACCATGAACAAAAATGTTTAAATTAGTGCTGTCAATTGATTAAAATGTACTAATTCACTGAACTTTCTTTTTTTTTTCTCATTTAAAAAAAATAATTGTGGTTAATCCCACCTAACAGTACAGTTTTTGATTATTCTTTTATATCGCAATCATTTCACATTCAGTTTTCAAATTAATATACAAACATCATGAAGACAGCATATTTTTTAATATGTATTTACTGATTTATCTTTTTTATGACTGAAGGTATCACTTACAATACTACTGATATCTCTGTGAAATAGTTTTTTCAAAGACAGAGCCATGAGCACTTCTTTCTATATGTTCTACATTTCATGTATTTGCGTAACTCATATTTTACATTAAAATACATTTAGAATGAACAATAACTGCCGTACTGTACAAAGAGTAAAAATAAATAGCATAGATGACCACATTTTTTCTTTTATCTCTTCTATCAAGTAGTTTTATGTGTGCTAGATCATAGCCACTTTGTTATTCTCCTCATGACTGAGAAACATATTTCTTATGTAGCAGAACTACAGCTCTGCATTTCAGCCCGCAGGTCCAACAGTCCCTGATTTTTTTATTTGCTTCTGGACAATTTTCAATGTCATAGTTCTGCTAAACAGTTGTGCATTTAAATTCATGCAATAGGCTTAAGCTTGCTGCAAAGCATCAGAAATATGGAGCCAAAAGAGTCTCAATAAAGATAAATGCACACACTACATTCACATATGCACACATAGGCAGAGGTGGAAAGAGTACAAAAATATTCTACTCAAGTAAAAGTACCATTACATGAATGAAATTTTACTTAAGTACAAGTAAAAGTACCAGTCTAAAAATCTACTCAAGTAAAAGTAAAAAGTAGCTTGTTTAAAATTTACTCAGAGTAAAAATTACTTAGTTACATTTTAACAGTGATGGGGAGGCAAAAATGGGACCAAGGGTGTCAGACTCAGTTCCTGGAGGGCCACAGTCCTGCCCAGTTTAGATATAACCCTAATTAAACAAACCCGATCCAGCTAATTTAATCATTTAGGCTTATTTGAAAACTACATGATATGTGTGCTGGAGCAGGGTTAGAACTAAACTCTGCAGGGCTATATGGCCCTCCAGGAACTGAGTTTGACACCCCTGGCACAGGCCTATTAATCTCAAACTAGTTGTTTTTAATTAAAGAAATCAGTTATTTAGAATAATAAGACATTTGGGCTGTTACCAGGCAAATCAGTATCAACAAAATCATCTTTTCAATGCAGACGAAATGCAGAAGCTTCATCGGAAGTGGCATTTAGATGTATTTACACACTGTTTAGTGCAGGACAAGAATGCATTTAACCTGCAGTTACAAATGCAAGAATAATTTTTTTATATAGAAGACATAAAATGTTGAATACTCATTTGAAATGATAAGAAATAAATGATAAAAAAAAAAAAAATCAAAACATACTTTAATTGTGAACTTAAAATGGCCAGTATGTGTCAGCAAGTCACTGTTAATAAGTGAGTCATTGCGATTGAACCAAATCATTTAAACGGTTGATTCATTCAGGAACTAAACAGTCATGTTGCTCAGAGATGCAAAACTGTGCTTTGGTGGCTATGTTTGGAATTATTTTTTGTTGTAAAAATAGAGCAAAAATAGGCAATATGGTATCTAAAACGCAAGTCTCTTAATTAACTTGTTTACTGACCTGTTGTAAAATATGTATATATGTATATGTATATATATATATATATATATATATATATATATATATATATATATAATCATGATGATTTTTGGAGGAAAAGACGGCATTGTTTGTGTGATTTTGATTTACTATATGAAAATTATATATGTAAATTTCCTGCCCCTATATCTTCAATTTTGTGATCAATTTAAATGCATTTTAACAGACTGAATCACACAGTGAAAGAACGCACTGTAAATGAGCGCGCACATTGCTAAAACAACAATGATATTATAGCAGACGATATATCCCAGATAAATCGAACACTCCGCACCAGTCTTTTTGGCTAATTTGTGCAAAACCTCTTGCTTAAATGTCAAAGCTTCATTTTAACCACCAATGCAAAGTTGCAATTATTTAGCTTACCTCTATATGCTTGCGAAGGGTTGATGTCGAGATTTTATAAGCTGCTGGTTTGGTCTCTCTAGGTAAGCACAGTTTACACTGCATAGAGCATAAATATGGCCAGGGGTTCACTTCATTTCCTTCGAGTTCAACTTCAGAATATGACTGGGTTTCGTTTTCAGCGGTGTCTGCACCACTAACGCCTGTTTTGTCCGTCTACATCTTTCTTGTGATTTTAGCGCCAGTTTGTTCTCCTGCCCATTATTTACTGACGTAGTTTCCAGGGAGCGAATTATTATTATTATTATTATTATTTTTTACTCAGTAATTAATGTGTTTTAAAATGTAGCGAAGTACAATACTTCAAACAAAATATACTTAAGTAAAAGTAAAATTACAGATTTGAAAAATTACTTTAAAAAGTAGAAGTACACAAAAAAGCTACTCAATTACAGTAACGCGAGTAAATGTAATTCGTTACTTTCCACCTCTGCACATAGGATTCATACATGCACAAAATTCACAAGTGCACACACACAATTTAAAAAGCACAGAAGATTCACAAATGCATACAAAATTCAGAAATGCATACAAAATTCAGAAATACACACACAATTCAGAAATGCAAACAACATTTACAAATGCACTCAAGATTCAGAAATGCACAGGACAAGATTCAGAAATGTATTTCTGATGCACACACACATATATCTTGATTTACAAACAGCTTGCGGTCTGTGAACTTCACTGCATTTGTGTGTGAATTTTGAGACTCCCCTGACTCCTGCTCAATACACAAATGCTTTTTTTTAAACAGGGAATGATCAGCAACCAATCAGATATCTTCCTTCTTTTAGCCAATCACAAGAACGCACTCCACGTGGGGGACTTTTTATTTATAAGCCAATCAGCGAACGACTCACTTTCCTCAGTGAACGACTCACTTACCTCACGCAGCCGGCGACTAACTTTGCGCAGGCGGACCAACCACTTTGCGCAGCAGGGGACTCACTTTTCGCAGCCGGATAGTCACTTTCCTCTCGCAGCGAACGACTCACTTTCCTCATCGACGATTCACTTTCCTCACGAGTCACGCAGCAAACATAACATTAGATATACTTAAATATTCAAAAAGGTGTAAAATGTTTTTTACCTTTCATTAAAATATTTCAATAAAATGAAATAATTGCCTATTGCACATTTATGAAACCATGGTTAACTTTTTTTTCTGCAGTCACTGGGCTATATGTATTGAGACATTTTTAAATTTATATTTTGTAAAAAAAATAATAAAAAATAAACCTGAATTGTAATGTAAACATCTGTATTTTCATATCTGAATTGTGTGTATTTCTGAATTTTGTGTGTATTTCTGAATTTTGTGTGTATTTCTGAATTTTGTATGCATTTGTGAATCTTCTGTTCTTTTTAAATTTTGGGTGTGCAATTGTAAACTTTGTGTGCATTTGTGTATCCTGTGTGTGTATTTATGAATCATATGATTGCATGAATGAATCCTATGTGCATTATGTGAATGTAGTGTGTGCATTTATCTTTATTGAGACTCTTTTAGCTCCATACAGAAAAAGTAATTACTCAAATGTGTCAGTGGAAAACAGTAAGGAGATATTTATTTACTAATAAAGTGTCTTTTGAGACTGTGTGGCAAGGATAAAGTTGCCATTTCCAACTGGCATCTCCTTATTAAACAGAGAGAAGTGCAACTTTACGATTATGATTACATTTATGATTATAATGAAAGAGTTTTTGTTTTTGATTTGTATTATTTCGTTAAGTAGTAATTTAAAGCTCTCTATTTCTCACTGAGTTTCAGTTCATTTCTGTGAAGCAGTCCTGTTTTTTTATATAAAAGCACAATGTTTTGTTGATATTGCGAGTGAACAAAAAAAAGAAGAATCTTCATAGTTACGAATTATGTATTTTGCGAGTCTTACCTTTATACGGAAAAATTAGGGCATATTCACTGAAAAAAATGCAAGTGATCATGCTAGTACCTCTATGACCCGCAAAGCATCTCCGCACAAACTATTAGATATAGTGCACATTTGTCTATGTTCAACGTTTAAACATTGTTATGTGCTTGAACTTTTTATACCTATAGATTCTATTTTAGGCAAGTCATGATGATTTGAGAAGGTTAAATTGATCAAACATAGGCTTACTAGTTGCTGGCTGCCTGGTCATTACTTTGAAAAACTAAAACGTATATTTAATGAACAAAATTCTCCAAACGAACGTAATAAAAAACAAAACAAAATACAATAACTTTGCCATTACATACAAAACTGAACCATTTTAATAGCTGAAACAGTAGTATAAGCTGTTTTGAGAAATAAGGTGATATATACGCTTCATGTGAAAATCACCTGTCCATTCTCAGTCCAGGACTCAGTCCACCACATTTTTATTTGTGGGGTTTATTAAAATATACCACGGATTTCAATTATTCAGTTACCTTGCTAAAGCAGGAAAATAATGAAAAGAGAGTCCCCTCATGTAGCCTTTGAGACAAGTTAAGAATCATGATGACGAGTCACGGCTCGTGCGGATGTAGCTTAAATGTCATAGATATTAATTTATCCCAAAACGTATGCTACTTATTATATACACTAAAATAACATGATAATATAAAAATATGAGAATATTAATTATTTAATTGGTTCCCCCAAAAATCTAAATTCTCTCATTAATAACTCACCCTCATGTCGTTCCAAACCCATGAGATCTCCGTTCATCTTGGAAACACAGTTTAAGATAATTTAGATTTAGAGAAACTGTGTGTACGGTCTACTGTCAATGTCCAGAAAGGTAAGAAAAACATAATCAAAGTAGTCCATGTGACATCAGAGGGTCAGGTAGAATTTTAGTCCAAAAATAGCAAAAACTACAACTTTATTCAGCATTGTCTTCTCTTCCAGTTCGCGACCGGATCTTATTGAACCAGTACACCAAATCAAACTGAATCGTTTTAAACGGTTCGCGTCTCCAATATGCATTAATCCACAAATGACTTAAGCTGTTAACTTTTTTAATGTGGCTGACACTCCCTCAGAGTTCAAACAAACCAATATCCCGGAGTAATTCATTTACTCAAACAGTACACTGACTGAACTGCTGTGAAGAGAGAACTGAATATGAACACCGAGCCGAGCCAGATAATGAATAAAACATTGACTCGTTCACGAGTATAAAGTATAAGAATTGATATAATTTCTGTCCCCCTCACTTCTGAAAAGATGGCTACGCCCCTGGCTCCTGGCCCTAAGGCGAATTGGAATGCACTTCAGAAAAGTCTCCTGTTAGATGTGGTTTTAAAGACGTTCTTACTTGGGGTCAGAGGTCATTGTTCCATCACTCAGTACAGGAGGTTCCCTCATAGAGTCAGCACTCTTTAAAGACACTGCAGATGCTGCTGTCTGAGTCTGATCATCTCCCTCCTCATAAGGACTGATTGTAGAGGTAGTGCCTCCTGCCTTTCTCTCCAGAATTAGTGATCTGTTTGAGGAAACACAATACATGGAATATACACAACATTTTATCACATTAAAAAGTATCTGTAAATTAAAAATTCAATATTTTTAAAGTCAGTAACTCAGATTGAGTTTTTTTTTTTTAAGGTACAGTATATGTGTAGGAAAGTCTTTTCACACAAACACAAAGAGTTGCACTTGTGTTTGTAGCCATGTCGTCGAAACGCTGTTATTTTCATCTCTGAGTTCAATCACCTTTGTTTGGGCTTCCCAGGGATGCTGTACTTGGAGATTAATGGTTACAATTTATGTTTAACTTTGTTCCCGAAAGTTATAATCCACATGTAAATCTATGTGCAGCACATTTTGCTGAGCACAGCTTGCTGAGGACAGCGAGCTTGCTCAATCTTAATAAGTTTAATGCCGGATTCGCACAAAGATTATTCTTGAAAGATGGAGCAGTTCCCTCCTTGTCTGGAGAAGGTGTTGTTTATGGACCAAAACTGGTAAGTGTATTTTATTATTTAAGTTGATGCGTTTAACAGTTTCTGTAACTTATTACACAAAGGGCAGCGCTGTTTAGCTTTGTTAACTAGATGTTGGGGCTGTGAAAAAAAATCGAATGTGATTTTCATGCGCATCTCATCAGTAAAAATGCTCCTGTGATTATAAGTACATCTACTCTTGCCCACTTGCTTCTCAAAACTACTCCAAAACTAGTCCAGTCGCGTTTCCAGGAGGTCAGCCTGCTCTAAGCTGCTGTCGAATCACAACACAGGAACCGCTGGCACAATTGTTACGTATTTCTGAAGGAGGGACTTTATAGAACAAGGAAGTCATCAGCCTGTTTTTATGACAGTGATAACAGCTGTATACAGATAGGTGAATCAGAACTCGTTACGTATTTCTGAAGGAGGGACTTTATAGGACATCAGCCCGTTTTTATTACAGATAGGTGAATTGTGTGAAAAATACTGTGTTTTTTTACACGCGAAACATGAACACATGTTATATTGCACACTGTAAACACAATCAAAGCTTCAAAAAAGCGCAAAAAATGGGACCTTTAAGACACTGAGCTAAGTAAGTTTATTTTGAATTCTCTAGCGGAAACATGAATGTCAATAATGTTGATGTTATCACAAACACTGTAATGTATTGTAGGTTGAGGTTCCACCTCTACAATATGCATAAATTTCATGGCATGTTATTAGCATGACTTATTGCCATCTAAAACAGTTTTGTTACAAAAAATTATTATGAATAATACATTATAGTACATCTAGGCATGCACCGAATGTTTGGCAACTGAAATTCGGCATGCAGCCCAGCGTTTCATTTTGTTCCCAATAATTTTTATTTAGGTGCATCCCTAAGTATTTTAATGTACAATGTCGATTTTAATCAGGGCTACAATATATAAGAGAATAAATAAATAGGTAAAATATTTTTATATTCTTAAAGATCTTATAAATAATCCATTCTTTGCAGTATGACTTGAATGCAGACATTTAACAGTGCAACAGATAGATAGAACAAATAAACATGCAAAATGCTGGTACACTGAAAAAAAAAACAATAAGTAGATTTACTTAATATTTATTTTGCAGGTTTTTGCACAAATTCAATGTAACGAGGCTGCCTCAAGCGGGGATTGAACCTGGGTCTCTCTCTAAGAGTGTGAATTTACTCACTGAGCTACTCCCAGACTGTTAATACGAAGAGCGGAAGAGCAAAAGACTAAAAAAGGCCAAGGGGCTTGAATCTTCAAAAAGTAACAATAATCTTTACTAGAGAAAACAAAGTACAAAATAAACGTAGCAAGCTTAGCTACCATTAAACAAAAAAAGACACAAGGGTCCAAAAATACAAGCACAATCAAACTTAACTTAGCAACTGGATACACAGGAAGCATAGGCTCAAGACTGAACACAATAGCAGGGAACAAACAGACTTTAGGGATGTGCACATCGATGCTGCAGTATCGATATATCGATACTCAGAAGCTTCTATTGTGGTATCGATATTTTCTGCAAAGTATCGATACTTAATTATATTTATAATTTTTTTATAACTAAATGTTTTAAGCAGTGTGTGCAGGCCAATCGGGACGGTGTGTGTATGATCTAAAAAGAAAACGTCTTGCGGTCGCGGTGGTATGACGTTAACACCGATTGGTATGCGGCTGCGCGCAGTGCAATGTGCCATTAACCATCACAACACGGCATGCACGGTCGCGACCTGCGCGAAAGATGACAGCAGTACCGCCACTCGCTATACGCAGAATACACAGTCTGCTGCATAGGGCTCCAAATCCCGGAGGGGTTTGGACTGCACCATTCTCCCATTCGCGCTCGTGAAAAGTATCGGTATCATATCGCATGGAAAAAATGTGGTATCGCCCATCCCTAACAGACTTATAAAGGGTCAAACACAGGCAGAGATGTATAGTAACGAAGTAGAACTACTTCACTACTGTACTTAAGTACTAAAAGGCGGTATCTGTACTTTACTTACTCGTTACAATTATAAATATGTTACGAATCATTCCACTACAAACCACTGCCAGAACTGTAGATGGGAGGTTTGATGAAGCTGGCACATCATTGAGCGAATCAAGCGAGACTGCGCGTGCTGACTGAACTGTTGTGAAGACAGAAATGAACACCGAGCCGAGTCAGATAATGACTCGTTCACGAGTCAAGAACCGGTTGCATCGGTTCTCGGGTGACCAGTAACGTTAGTTCTTTCTGACAGTTCGATTCAATAAACCAGTTGAAGAAAACAGTTCACCGATTCTTTTGCGCTCAACGCAATGGCGTCATTGGCGTTGACTGCACATGGGCTCATAACATTAACACAGAATCAGTTTAGAATCAATCACCAAAAGAATCAGTTTGGTTCAGACGCTCTGTGTGTCGGTTTGCTTCATGCTAAATCACATATGCGCAGTATCATCAGCTCCTCGGTTCACGAATCGGACGCGTCTGACAGAAACGGTTCTTGACTCGTGAACGAGTCATTATCTGGCTCGGCTCGGTGTTCATCTTCAGTTCTCTCTTCACAGCAGTTCAGTCAGTGTACTGTTTGAGTCAATGAATTACTCCGGGATATTGGTTTGTTTTAACTCAGAGGGAGTGTCAGACACATTAAACAAGTTAACAGCTTAATTCATCTGTGGATTAATGCGTATTGGAGACGCGAACCATTTAAAACGATTCAGTTCGATTTGGTGAACTGTTTCAAAAAGATCCGGTTACATCGAATGATTCGTTCGCGAACCGGGTATCACAAACTGCTTTGTTTTTAACTGTCTTACAACAGACAGAGAAGAGAAGACAATGCTGAATAAAGTCGTAGTTTTTGCTATTTTTGGACCAAAATGTATTTTCGATGCTTCAAAAAATTCTAAATGACCCTCTGATGTCTTACGGGTTTGAAACAACATGAGGGTAAGTTATTAATGACATCATTTTGCAAATTGGGCTAACTAACCCTAGTAACCGTTTTTTTGTTTACAAGAAGTTACAGTCAAAGGAATTGTGATTGTCCTTTAGGTTAATCTTTTGAAATAGTAAAAACTATATGTTCAAACTTTTGACTACTTTCTTTAATAGCTACATAACAAAATACTTCTACTTTTACTTATAGTACTTGAGTAGTAAATTTTTAAATAGACTACTTGCAATACTTAAGTACAAAAAATGTTGAATACTTTAGTACTTCTACTTAAGTGTGGTGCTTAAAAAGCACTTCAACTTCTACTCAAGTCACTTTTTTGATAGAGCACTTGTACTTTTACTCAAGTATGGGTCTCTAGTACTTTATACATCTCTGAACACAGGTGTGAGGAATCAACACTGATGAGCAGAGAACTGAACATGGTATGGGGCGATGACGCCCTCTGGAGGAACGGAGAGACCATAGGGCTAGAGTTCATAGGGCAAGAGCCCTCTGCAGTTCTGGAGGGAACATGACACAGTACTCATTGAGAGTGACCCCTGCAGGCCAGGATGAAAACTGCAATGCAGATATGAGCCCATTACATTTAAGTTTAAATTTAAGTATTAATTACAGTTTTTCTCAGTCGCTTTTTTAATTAAACATTGTTTCTTTCTGTTCATCTTTTATGAAAGAGCCATTGGAACAGGCATTGTTTAAACTAACAATTCATTGAGCCAAATAATGGATTTCTAGTATATGAATAAAAGTACTATTTAATTAAAATCTCTGTGTTACTGTGTTTGTTTTGTAGCATCTTACTTGGTGTCAGAGGTCACCGTTCCACCACTCAGTACAGGAGGTTCCCTCATGGAGTCAATACTCTTCAAAGACACACAGCTGGACACTGCAGACACTACTGTCTGGGTCTGATTATCTCTCTCCTCGTGAAGACTCATTGTAGAGGCAGTGGCTCCCTCCTTTCTTTACAGAATCAGTGAACTCTTTAGGGAAACACAATGTATAGAATATGCATAACATTTTCACACATTATGAAAAAAACAAAACAAAACAAAACAGTCCAACAGTGCACATCAATTAGGCCAAAAAAGCTCTACCACGCTTAAATGAGAACAAAACATAAAAGAAAGCACATCACAGCTCTAGAGAGAGAGAAGTATTTAACTGTGTTCTCACCACAGGTTACGTTTAGAGTTTAAATGCTCTTCATCTGAATAAAAAAAATCTGTAACTTACACTTGACCAATTTCTTTACCAATTCTCTATTATACACAATTACTTGACAGTTACTGCAAACTACGTAACTACGTTATGTAAACTACATAACTATCATCTGGAGGTAAAATGAAGGCAGTAGCTACGAATTATCATTACATATTATATGCAAGCCACAATCCTGAGGACAAATATTTCATTAGATTACAGTAGATGTTTTATCAGTGTCCAAAAGGCCTCTGAATATGGTTTCATATTATTGGGTTGTGTTGTAAAATTATTTAATTTTGCTGCTGTGTTTATAGTTATGGCACAAAGTACAGACTCAAATCAAACTTAAGTGCTTTGATATAATTTAGAAAATTCCTTTCTAGAGAAAGTATTAACTTCATGTAAACTCATTTTTAGGCCGCACGCATGTGTCGGTCTATAACCAATGCATAATAAAAACTATAAATTTTTACCATGTAAGGTCTGTAGCTTGAAAAATTATGTAGGTATATTTATAGACCACGTCGCTCTCTTTAAACAAAACAATTACTATTTGACAACATTTTAAGGAACTTACGTGATGGCTTTTTAGGTTCTGGTAAAATGTCATCAAAAACGTCGTTTTTATGTGTGCTTTCGCTTTCGGTTTATGGAGGAAATTGAACTCTGCCCACAATGCGTGTCATTGTGGTCTCTCTTGGGTACTAACAACATTTCTTAAAGTCTTAAAAGATAAATTTAAGGGGGAAAATAATTCAAACTAAAATGCAAGATTTGTTGTTGATGGGTAATATTGGTAATTGAAAAGAATGTGGAATTTTTTATTTTGGGGAACATATATGCAAATAATTTTACTATACAAAATAAAAAAATATTTTTGAACTTTAAAGACCAAATTGAATAAACAGTGGAATGATATACTAATTCAAAACTAGTAAAACTAGGGGGGATTTCAATACAATATGTGATTCTGAAAAGGATTGTTATCCACCCTCTCCAAGTAACAGGTCTGTTCTTCCAGAATTGTATAATTTATGTTCTACTTTTGACTTGATTGATATATGGAGAGATAAGTGTAAAAAAAAATCAGTTTATGTGGTGTAAAAGAAATCTTTCTCAACTGTCATCTTTAGATTATTGGTTAATTTCAAGTAATTTTATTAATTACGTTAATGAGGTTTCCATAGAGCCATCAGTTCTTACAGATCACAATGCTATTTTTCTCTCATTAAATACAACTAAGTACAAAGATGTACAGAATTTTACATTAAATGGTTAGAAGGAGAACAAACATACAAAATACTTTTTTAACATTGAAAAAAGGAAGGTATAACTTACATCTATGGTCAAATTAAATATTTAATGGACAGTTAACAGAAAATGTTAAATAAATTTTGGTAACACTTTCTATGAAGCCCGTATTTATTATACATTATAAGGGTATTCTTAAGGCATTATAATGAATGCATAATACATTATAAAAAACGTATAAAATGATCATAACTACAATTATAATACATCATAATACTTACATATTTGTGGTTATAAATTTGAGTATGATTATTTATAACACACAATGAACACCATATTAAATCTAATTCATTTACAGTATAATGAACTGTATCATATCTTGACATTGTTTAAGATCTGCACAGTATCTTACTACAGCTTGTGAGTGGTTAGATGTTGAGTGTTATCTGAGTGTTTCATGTGGGGCATATGTTAATTAATTTATGTGTGCTTAATGCTCCAGCTGAAATAAAAATTGCAATAGATTATATGGTTACATTTTGATGGTATCCTTAATCGACTATAAGAAACTTTGCAACTACATGCCAACTAACTCTCATTACAGTATTAATATGCCCAAGAATGGTAGAATCTAGTGTGGTCGAGTAAGTCGACGTACTTGCAAAGACACTTATAGTCAGTTTATCTATAGGTCGACCATCAAAATAAAGTGTTAGCATAAATTTACAGTAGCAGACATACTTATACTCTAATGACTGCTAGTTGATATAGTTGCAGAGTAATTTATCAACAGCTGTCTAAAGGGTAGCATCAAAATAATCAAACTGATATTACAAAAAAAAAAAAAAAAAATAGTTCAAAGCAAATGTGTCATATCACATATCATCTGATCTGATATCTGATCTTATGGCTGTTTGAGAGAAAGAAAAATTATTATTATTATTATTATTATTACTACTACTACTTATTGTAACGATTGAACACAGGAAGCGAAAGATCCAATAGCAGTCTATTTAAAGGGGTAATCCAAAAATCGTAATCCAAGAACAGACAAGAGGTCATAACACAGAATCAGTCCAGAAAAAAAGAAAAACAAGAAACTAGAAAACACAAGGGAACGCGAGAAAACCGGTTGAGGGAAAACAAGGACTCCATGACATGGATAGAAAACAGACCGGTTATATACATAGGTGAAGACGATGAAAGTGGAGACAGCTGAGTGCAATTAACCGTGATGAAGGGACAAGGCTTTGTGGGAAATATAGTGCCTGCAGTGGGGTGCCTATGGGGAAGTGAGACCACTAGTGGACACCCAGGGAAACACAGATCAGATACTGTGACATTACCCTACTCTAAGGAGCAGCTAAGACATAAACCCACCAGGGTGGCACAGAAGACCACCTCATCCGTGCGGTCGAAACAGAAGCCCACCAGGGCGGCGCAGAAGACCACCACAGCCGTGTGGTCGAGACAGAAGCCCACCAGGGCAGCACCAAAGACCACCACAGTGGGATCGATGGCACAGGAGAGCAAGTCTGGTTAGGCAAGCCTGAAATAGAGAACATGAACAGGTTAAGGGTGGCCTCCATGACCCTGAGGAGATGATAGATGGTCTCCATGGCCATGACAGGATAAGTCGAGCACTCAGGATGTTCGGCTGAGATGTGACGAGGCTCTGGAAGTTCCACAGAGATGTGAAGAAGCTCTGGTAGTTCCACAGAGATGTGGAGAGGCTCTGGTAGTTCAGTCGAGACGTGGAGAGGCTCTGGTAGTTCAGTCGAGACGTGGAGAAGCTCTGCTAGTTCAGCAGAGACGTGGAGAAGCTCTGGTAGTTCAGTTTAGACGTGGAGAGGCTCTGGTAGTTCAGTCGAGACGTGGAGAAGCTCTGGTAGTTCAGTTGAGACGTGGAGAGGCTCTGGTAGTTCAGTCGAGACGTGGAGAAGCTCTGCTAGTTCAGCAGAGACGTGGAGAGAGTCTGGTAGTTCAGCAGAGATGTCGAGGGGCTCTGGTAGTTCAGCAGAGATGTCGAGAGGCTCTGGCAGTTCAGCAGAGATGTGGAGAAGCTCTGCTAGTTCAGTCGAGACGTGGAGAGAGTCTGGTAGTTCAGTCGAGACGTGGAGAAGCTCTGCTAGTTCAGCAGAGACGTGGAGAGAGTCTGGTAGTTCAGCAGAGACGTGGAGAGAGTCTGGTAGTTCAGCAGAGACGTGGAGAGGCTCTGGTAGTTCAGTCGAAGCTCTGGTAGTTCAGCAGAGACGTGGAGAGAGTCTGGTAGTTCAGCAGAGACGTGGAGAAGCTCTGGTAGTTCAGCAGAGACGTGGAGAGGCTCTGGTAGTTCAGTCGAGACGTGGAGAAGCTCTGCTAGTTCAGCAGAGACGTGGAGAGAGTCTGGTAGTTCAGCAGAGACGTGGAGAGAGTCTGGTAGTTCAGCAGAGATGTGGAGAGGCTCTGGTAGTTCAGCAGAGATGTGGAGAGGCTCTGGTAGTTCAGCAGAGATGTGGAGAGGCTCTGGTAGTTCAGCAGAGATGTCGAGAGGCTCTGGCAGTTCAGCAGAGACGTGGAGAGGCTCTGGTAGTTCAGCAGAGATGTGGAGAGGCTCTGGTAGTTCAGCAGAGATGTCGAGAGGCTCTGGCAGTTCAGCAGAGATGTGGAGAGGCTCTGGTAGTTCAGTCAAGACATGGAGAGAGTCTGGTAGTTCAGTCGAGTCGTGGAGAGGCTCTGGTAGTTCAGTCGAGACGTGGAGAAGTTCTGGTAGTTCAGCAGAGACGTGGAGAAGCTCTGCTAGTTCAGCAGAGACGTGGAGAAGCTCTGGTAGTTCAGCAGAGACGTGGAGAAGTTCTGGTAGTTCAGCAGAGACGTGGAGAAGTTCTGGTAGTTCAGCAGAGACGTGGAGAAGTTCTGGTAGTTCAGCAGAGACGTGGAGAAGTTCTGGTAGTTCAGTCGAGACGTGGAGAAGCTCTGGTAGTTCAGTCGAGACGTGGAGAAGCTCTGGTAGTTCAGCAGAGACGTGGAGAAGCTCTGGTAGTTCAGCAGAGATGTGGAGAGGCTCTGGTAGTATAGCAGAGACATGAAGAAGCTCTGGCAGATCCGTGGTGATTTGACTGGGTTCAGGAAGATTAACTGATACTTGACTTTGTTCAGGAAGATCAATGGTGACTTGACTGGACAGATGAAGATCAACGTTGACTTGACTTTGCTCATGAAGATCATTGGTGACTTGCCTTTGCTCCTGAAAATCATTGGTGACTTGACCTTGCCCATGAAGAACATCGGTGACTTGACTTGACTTCTGAGGTCTAACTGTGGTAGTGCTTGACCCATGAGTGTAAATGGTGACTTGACCTGACTCGACTCTGGAGGGTCAACTGGGACCTGACTCAACTCAACTGGCTGTCATCTTGTGTAGTGGCGCTGGGCTGGCGGCCATCTTGTGCAATGGCGCTGGGCCCATCTTGTGCAGTGATTCTGGCCTGGCGGTCACGTGGTGTTGTGGCGCTGGGCTGGGGGCCATTTTGTGCAGTGGTGCTGGAGAACATTTTGTGCAGTGGTGCTGGGCTGGCAGCCATCTTGTGCAGTGGTGCTGGGCTGGCGGCCACCTTGTCTGGAGACACCCGTCTAGAGTCAGCCCTCACACTTGGAGAGACAGTCTCAGTGGGATACCCCAGCCACACCTAATGTTGCAGGTACATTATGAACCCCCAAAAATCCAAGATCTCCAGCTCATTCATTTTCCCATTCTGGCACAGGGTTATCCAGACAGGCGTTGAATAAGTCTTTCAGGGCCTCATCATTATACCCCATTCCTAACGCCATTTTCCAGAACATTTGCATCAAGCCACCCACCTCACTCCCCTTTTGATGGAGGGTGGTTAGGCTTTGGAACCTCGTCCTCCGCTCCTCCACACTGGCTGGGGAACGGATGCGAAGTCCCACACCACTGGATCTGGGCATGATGGAGTCCTTCTGTAACGATTGAACACAGGAAGCGAGAGATCCAATAGCAGTGTATTTAATGGGGTAATCCAAAAATCGTAATCCAAGAACAGGCAAGAGGTAATAACACAGAATCAGTCAAGAAAAACAAGAAACTAGAAAACACAAGGGAACGCAAAAAACCGGGTGATGGAAAACAAGGACTCCATGACACAGATGGAAAACAGACTGGTTATATAGATAGGTGAAGATGATGAAAGTGAAGACAGCTGAGTGCAATTAACAGGTGTGCAATTAACCGTGATGAAGGGACAAGGCTTTGTGGGAATTGTAGTGCCTGCAGTTGGTGCCTATGGGGAAGTGAGACCACTAGTGGACACCCAGGGAAACACAGACCAGACACTGTGATACTTTAAAGTGGTCTTTGACTGCTTTAAGTAACATCAGAAAAATGGCAAGATATGACACTTAAAATACATTATAACTAAGAGAAATATAATCAGTTGTAAAAGTGTATGCATTGTGGGTGTTATAATAGACAGCAACTTGTCTTTTAAAAATCATATTTCCCATGTTACAAAAATGCCATTCTTCCTTCTTAGAAACATAGCAAAGCTACAAAACATGTTGTCTGTTTCTGATGCAGAAAAGCTAGTTCATGCATTCATGACCTCTAGACTGGACTATTGTAATGCACTTCTAGGTGGTTGTCCTGCTTCTTCAATAAACAAGTTACAGGTAGTCAAAAATGCAGCAGCTAGAGTCCTTACGAGGTCAAGAAAATATGATCATATTACCCCAATTTTACAGTCTCTGCACTGGCTACATATTAAGTTCCGTATCAGTTACAAATTATCATTACTTACCTATAAGGCCCTAAATGGTTTAGCCCCTGCGTACCTAACTAGCCTTCTACCACGCTACAATCCATCACGCTCCCTAATGTCACAAAACGCTGGACTTTTGGTCGTTCCTAGGATAGCAAAGTCCACTAAAGGAAGTAGAGCTTTTTCACATTTGGCTCCCAAACTCTGGAATAGCCTTCCTGATAATGTTCGGGGTTCAAACACACTCTCTCTGTTTAAATCTAGATTAAAAACACATCTCTTTCGCCAAGCATTCGAATAATGCATCTCTTAAATTGTGAGTGTAGTTGCATCTGATCAAATGTGCATTTTTATTCATTAGCTTGCGTTAAACTAATTAATTTTACTTTGTTGGATCAGCAGCTATGCTAATTATGTCTCTATTTGTTTATATGTTTTGCCACGGGATTTACACAAGATCCAGTCTAGATCCAGAACACCTGAGAAGAGATGATGCTGACCCTCAGAGGACCTCAGATGATGCTAACCCTGAATCAAGAAAAACAGAACTGACAAATATTGCTACAAGTGTGACTGCATCATAATTGCTGTTAATAATGTTCATCGTCTGGCTGACTACGTCTTGTATACATTTTTCTAAAAATCCTGTCATACGCGCACAAACTGACAGTCACCACTTATAAGCTACTTCTAAATTTTGTAGAAATGTAATTTTCTGTAAAGTTGCTTTGTAACAATTTGTATCGTAAAAATCGCTACACAAATAAACTTGAATTGAATTGTGTTCATTGTTTTATAAATCACCATACTCTTACAAATAAGAAAATATTGTAATATATTAAAACTGTTCTTATGAATAATCATGAGATGATACAACATATTATAAGTTTATTTTTTATTTTTATATATAATGCATTATGCAGTCAATATAATGCCTTAAGAGTATCCTTATAATGTATTATAAATAGAGGCTTCATATAATTGTTACCGAAAGAGTTTTATGAGGAATTATATTCCTATGATAAGAAGATGAGTAATGCTCATTCTTGGAATCTATTAAAAATGACATTCAAAAGATTCTTCTAGTAAAATGTGTGACCAAGAGAATTCTTTAAATAAAGTATTTCACACTATTAACAAATTAAAAGACAAGAAGTCACCTGGAAATTATGGTTTAATTACTGAATTTTGTAAATATTTTCAAGAGGAATTATCACCTTTTTTTTGTTAGGTGTATTTAGTGAAGCTATTCAACTCACTGAAACAAAGCTTGATCACTTTATTACAAAAGCTCAATAAAGATGTATTATTTCTAGAAAATTGGCCTCCAATTACACTAATTAATAATGATTTTTGCACATATATTAGCAGAGAGATTGAAGAAATGTTTTAATCCTATAATTGATGATTGTCAATCAGGATTTATGAGGTCGATTTATGAAAGGTCATGCATGCTTAATGTTGTAATAACATTAGACTCATTTTAGATTTAATTGATAATAACAAATTTATTACAGATAATAGTTCTGTTTTATTTCTTGATTTTTTTAAGTAGCCTATTTGATACTATTGCTCATAACTTTATGTTGGAGACTTTCAATTTGTTTGGTTTTGGAGAATATTTTAAAAAAGCTATTCAAACACTTTATAATGGCTGTAACAGTTCAATTAATTTATCATGTGGAACATCATCCAGTTTAAAATCAGAAGTATACGTCAGGGCTGCCCCATTTCTTGTTTGTATACTTGTAACACAAACCATGGCAATTCTTTTCAAAATAGATACATTTTGTGAAATAATACTTTTGGAGAAAGAGTTAAAGTGTTCTCAATTAGCAGATGACACTGACATTTTAAAAAAAAGATGAAACTGAAATAAAAAAAGCTACTGAGTGCCTTAATATTTTTTCGTCTGTAAACGGATTATCTTTAAACATAAAAAAATGTGTGTTATTTTCTTTGAAAACATGTAATCATAATAACATACTTTGCATTCCAGAAAACGAGATAGAAGATAAACTATATATATATATATATATATATATATATATATATATATATATATATATATATATATATATATATATATATATATTTTTTTTTTTTTTTATTAATTGATTGAATAAAGTATCAGTAAAGGAATCAACACATAATTGAGGATTTTAAGGTCAGACAACTATTAATGTGATTTTATATACAAAATGTAGTTGTCCCACAGTATTGCCGTCATTTCCACCACAACGCTGTAATGTCCTTTTAAAAAGTTTTTTTGAAAGATTGTTTGGGTAGTTTCTATGGAGATGAACAATGACATCACAGCACATGTCTGACATGGAGGAGATTTTAAATTTCTTCAGCAACTTGGAGAAGAAAAACCAAGGTAAATATTGCTTGAAATGAAAATATTTTTTATTGTATGTCATTTCCAAACATGGCGTAACATCAAATGAGTCTATAAATAAATTGATTTTTTAAAAACAAATAGATTTATTTTGCATGCATGGAATGCTTGCTACCAATTCATAAGTAATCTGTAATACTAGCTTTGATTTTTTTTTTACAAAATACTGTAGAATTGTCATTTCCATCCCTGTCATTTCCACCACATTACCTTCTTGGGTGGAAATGACAAAGGTGAGGTGGAAATGACATTTATGCTTACAAGGTGCAATTCATAGAATGAGTGGCTACATATGAATATTTTTTTATTGAAACGTACAACGCTTATGTTTTTATTAAAATATATATTTGTTGAAATTTCATTTTATCTATTTTTAAGATGCCGCAGAAGTCAACTGGAGAAAGGTCTCAGTGGGGCTCAAGTGAAAACAATTACCGGTATTGGGATCAATCCACTGATCTATATATATAACTGGATCGCTCATCGAGTTCTAAACTGCCAACAGGCAGTGAAGCCACCAGAAGTGTTCAATCCGCCATTTTACTAATCCCTACCAGCAGAGAGCACCATTGAGTTACATTCAAACCGCTGTCCTAAAATAACTTGATTTGAAGCTAATCAGTCAAATGGGACTCCTTTTAATGTTATGTGTAATAAAGTAATGTTTACTTCAGATGTTATCTGTAGTGTTTACGGTCTTTTGGGACAGGATAAGCGATATATTTAAATCGTGTAGGTGCGCGTGTCTGCTGCGCACTGACGACACAGGTAACTGATCAAACACAAAAATGGCTTATTTCTTTATGAACAAAATTATTCAGGAATTATTAAACGAGTATCAGAAATAATAATAATAATAATAATAATACAATTATGTTGTTAATATTGCTCTGTAAAACTTTGTATTTATTTCTTAAATCCGTACTGTATATAGTTAGTTATTTCTCCGAATAAATTCAAATTTCAGAACGAACACTTTGTAGTTTGTTATATGTGTTGAGGTCGTGTCCGTCTGATGTTTATCATGTTCATGATGCTCACTACTGTAATGAACGTAGCTTTTTAATAAGTAGGGTAAATTCCCGACATTTAAAAAATAACCATTCACATGCCTAGGGTTTTGGTATTGTTATAATGTACAGAGATACTTCATATTTATAAACACTGACTTGTTAGGTGATGTTTTCTCATTAAAATCATTAAAATCTTATTAATCTCATTAAATTTCTATTAATTCAATGGAATGTTTTCACACACTAGGGATTACCAATATGGCGGCACAGCGGCTTCACTTTAATGACGTCATGAGCAATCCAGTTCTATATTATAGATCAGTGTATCAATCACTTTTATTGGCCACTGAGAGATGATGTCATCTGGTACCAACCCATGGATATAATAGGCCTCATCCCTGAGCCCATACCAGTGATAAAACGGCACAAGGAGATTATGGCCCAATCCCAATTCTATTTTATACCCCTTCCCTTATGGTTTAGTGATTTCTAATTATGTCTACGGCAGTTATCGCCCTGATCTGACATATGCTGTGGCACTATCATGTCTGTAATGATATGAAGTTAGCAAATATTAGCAATTAATGAGCGTTAATATGAACTCACAATTGAATGTAACATAAAACAAATGATTACTTTTCGTTAAAATATTTATTTATGCCAAAAAAGCTTACCTTTATGTGTCTTTTTGTTTGCTGTAGCAGCCATGTTGCCGAGTTAATTCATACCCCTTCGTTTAAAGATTGGTCCCGAAAAATCTTCATTTGAAGGGCTATCTGGCCCTTCCCCTTACCCCTACCCCTCCAACCAAAAGAGAATCAAGATACCCCTACCCCTTCACGTGAACTAGCGAAACGTTGGGGTTGGGGTAGGGGAAAGGGGAAGGGCTAAGGGGTAGAATTGGGATTGGGCCTAAGACGGAAGTTTGGAAAGAAATCTACAAGATTTGGCCTTGAATCACATCTCTCTCTCTCACACACACACACTACCTCTCTCATAAACTCTTTCACACACACTACCTCACTTTCATGCACATTATCTCTCACACACATACCGTCTGGTCACCATAATTGCCCTCTGGACAAGCCTCCATATTACTCTCTCTCTCATACACGCACAGCCCTCGTGATCTAGGTGCTTTACAGTTCATGTTATATGATAATTTATATGTTATAGTTTAAGGTGTCTTTTAAATGTTCTCTTCAGAACATTGTTCATCTAAGAGACCGATTAGAATTGTACAATACGAAACTAACTCATATACAACGTGTGCATGCTCAAGATGCTTAACTTACATTTTTCATGTGATTATTTGTGGTTAGTTGTTTACAGTAAGGTTGTAACTATTCATCTGGTTATGGAACCAAACAGACTAATGACTAATGATTTGTTAAATGTGTTTCAAATATATGTTTTGTTTTTCTACATGGACGTCCATTCATTGGGTCTCATTCATGAAACACGAGCAGAACAAATTTTTGTGTAAATCGCGTGTAAAGTGGTTTTGGCGTAAATTTTCAGATTCATTAAAACGTTTGTATTTTCCCAATGTTAGTTGGTACGAAAGAAATCTACACCAGCTCCCAGCCATGCCTAAATAGTGCGTTTAACTTCTGAATGTTTTGCTCATTAATACGGCTGCATTTTAATTCACCTTAATTGGGTACATATTTACACAGCATTTTGAAAAAAAAAAATATATATATATATATATATTAATTACATATGTTTTTTCTTTTAACTTTTATTATGAGAGCCAGTAATAGGATCTGTAACATGCTGCCAAACTTCCTTTTTTAGGACCTGATACGCCACTAGTAGGCCTAAGCTTGAAAATAAAATGTGGCGTTTTGAATGAACTTCTGATAATAAAACTTCAATTTCTGCAGATGAGAAATGTTTCTTTTTCAGTCGCTTTTGAGAAGACATGTTGAAATCCTTCATTTGGTGTCATAATATGATGTTCACATACAGGGCCGGCCCTGACCAATTTGCTGCCCTAGGCAAGATTTTACCTGGCGCCCCATGCATCACAGCCCATTTCACCCTGTCATTGTGTTCATGATTTAGCAACATCATATATGTACACACACATTACAGCAGAACTGTTTCCAACAATCATAATAAATCATCATATTAGAATGATTTCTAAAGGATCATGTGATAGACTGGACGTCACATGTGACACTGAAGAATGAAGTAATGATGCTGAAAATTCAGCTTTGCATCACAGAAATAAATGATAATTTAAAGTATAATAAATTGAAATCAAATTATTTTAAATTGTAATAATATATCACAATATTACATTTTTTCTGTATTTTTGATCAAATAAATGCAGGCTTGATGAGCAGAAGAAACTTCTTTCAAAAACATTAAAAATAGTAACGTTTCCAAACTTTTGGCCTGTACTGTATCCCCCCAAAACTGCACGACTGTAGAGTAAAACATTAATAAAAAAGTGATAATAAAAAATGCGTCTTAAAACTGACATGATTGTACAAAATCACAATCTGGGGACTCAGAACTCAGAACAACTGCTAACATTAAGTTAAAGGTAAAAATAACTGCCATGAAATTATAGTATCTTACTCCTATGCAATAAATTGTTCTTTCACTACATCTCTTCACCTCTGTCTATCCTCTTCTCTTCTTTTTGGCACTGTATCTATCGCAGACTATGCTCATTTATAATGTGTCATGTAAATTCGGCCTTCCGTCACAATCAGGAAACTTTCACCGTGTCTAGAACTGGCGCGAGCCGCCAGGCCCGTTTCTACGAGCTGTGTGTTAACAAAAGCAGTGCTGTCTACATTGGATGCGGCGTCGGGCACGCTACACAACAAATTACCAACAACTGATCGTGCGCGCGCTCTGTTTCTGACGCACTTCAAGCACTCGATGGGCGGGGGAAGATTGAAGAGCCGGACTTTTTTTTTTTTTTTTTTGCTTTATTTGGTAGTATTTCGAATTAATGGTTTTTAAATAGTAGCCTATTATAAAAAAAAATATGTTAAAAAAAAAATAATTCACTCGTTCACTCATTCTGGCGCCCCTATGGATGAGTGGCGCCCTTAGCATTTGCCTATACCGCCTATGCGGGCCCTGCTCACATATAGTTGTCAGTCGGATTTAATAGGCGGGATTTATGGTAATTGAGAGTGAGCGTGCACGCGCGTCCCATTTACGACTGATTGGAATTCATTAACACACACACACATTTCACTATCACATCTGACGTTTACGAAGTTTTTGTGAATCGGGAGAAGAGTTTTCGGGAAGTTCTCTTTACGCGCAAATCACTCAGATATTTACTCGTATATTTACGAATGTTTCATGAATGAGACCCATAGTCATTTCCACCACCTCATAACTCTTTTAAAAAATATGTACAAAATTCTAATCACTCATTGAAAATGTCTGCATAGTTTATGGGATAATCTTCCACTTAATGTAATAACACAAGTAGTAATTTTCAGAAATGTATCTAACCAATGCAATATTATATTTCAGGTTGTGGTGGATGTAGGCTAAGCTTTGCGTTTGGGCCTCATGACAATTAATTTACTTAATCCACAAATCTATGGTAATTGCAATATAGGTATACATTGGTAAAACTATGTGTGACAGTGGTCTTACACTGTTAAGAAATTATGTATATCATATTAATTTTAAATAATAATAGATATTTACATGTGATGGAAATGACATTTGTTTAGTGCGGATCGGAAAATATGTCAAAAAACACCAATTTGTCTTATAATGTAAGTGCGTTCTCTTATGGATCATTAAACTAGACTAACTATATTTAACTATTAGATTGTGACAATTTTGATTTGAACAAATTTTTCTCCTTCAAGTTCACAAGGCCAAAAGTGTCTGTAGTTGAATAACCACCCATATATATATATATATATATATATATATATATATATATATATATATATATATATATATATATATATATATATATATATATATTATTTTTTTGAATCAACAAGATGGTTTAACTTTGGGTGGTCCAGAATCAAAGGATGTCTCTGTCACGTTGGAGCAGACGAGAGTCACGCCTCGCGCAAATAAAATCCTGCGCAGAGAAGCGGTGAACTTGACAGCTCTGCTCTCCTGTGATGTGCCTCATGGATCAGAGGGATTCCGCGGACAGAGGTCATCAGGGGCCAGCTGCACACTTTAAAAGCCCTGTCCACAGCTCGACCACTCCGATCACTCGGACCTCAGACGAGCCAGGAGCAGGAAGCGGACGCGCTCGATCGCTTCACGATTGAAAACTTCATTGATTCGCAATGGAGACTCAGCCAATCGTCTTGTTCGCCGCTGTCTTGGTGGGTTCTCTGATGCATGCTGTCTGCGTCAAGATCTCTAATCACGGCGCACTCCTGGGAGAACATCGTAAAGCCTTCGTGGGTTCATATTCCGATCTCAGTCTCCAGTCGTATCCCAGGTCCCCGATGTACATGATGCAGTTATACAGAGACTTGAGCGGAAAGATGCCAACTACACCAGCCAGTGTGGACAGCCCAGCTCTGCACCAGTCTGACTTCGTCCTGAGCCTGACTGCACAAGGTAAAACACGCACGACAACACGCATTAACTTTAACCTGCCTAATTTACTTAATGTGCTCAACCTAACAAAAATGTCATGGTACACTGAAAATTGTCATTCAAATTGCATGGTTTTATTTAACCACTGAATCAATTTATATCGATTTATACTTAATTTGGGTTAAATCATGGTGCCACTTTTTGCTGTGCACAACCTTCTCATTTGGACATGTGCTACGGTGGCACCATTAAGCATCCTATTGAAGAGCCATGCAAATTGTCATAACTAATCATTCATCAGCACCATATTTCGTAACCTGTTTAATTACATTTAGCCTATGTATTTGACAGATGATGTTATCCAAAGCGACTTACATTGCATTTTGTAATTTGTCAGGAATATAGGTCCGAAAGCAAGCATGCATTTCCGTGTTAGGAACTATATCTTGATAGATTTATTCAATGAGAGCAAGAAGAGTAAAGCCACAGCATCTGGGGAAGTTGTGGGCTCATTATCAGCTCCGTCGCTCTCCAGCTATCTGACCTCGGGTTTTACTACTCTGTAGTGTCACTATGCTTATTCAACTTTAAAGAGCTGGCTGTTTTATGTCCACGGGTGTGTATTAGTCCTTCAGACGTCTGTTCGAGCGCGAGGTTCAATACACATCTCCTGTCAAGCAGCTCGTCCATCCTGACAGCGTGCTGACATCTGGCTCTGACACAACCTCAGCTGCAATACTGCGCGAGACCACGAAACCTGCGCCTTCTTCTTTCCTTCCTTCCTTCCTTCCTTCCTTCCTTCCTTTCTTTCTTTCTTTCTAAATAATGACTGAAACATGTTGAAAGGAAATAAAATGTTTAGCTGTGTTGAAAATAATGTCACAATACAAAATTTAGTTAATATACGACGTATTTATTCTTATTTAGTAGACTATAGGCTACTTATTTTACTAGAAATTGAGTCGCTGCAAGCATCTTTAGTGCTTACTATTAAGTTTTTTTTCTCATAAAAAATATGTATATTTTTAATTAGTTTCCTCTTTCTTTCTTTTCAGAATATGCTATTTAATATGCTGATATTGTATTATTGAATATAGCCATATGCTACTTGTCTGTTATTAAAAATCATTTTCAATCTGCCTTAAAAGTCCGTGTTTTTGGCCTACTTCTTACGCTTTTTATAAAGCATCCTTTAATTATGAAACTTAAAAATAAACGTAAACTTAAAATTTGGAGCGTTTCATTGCGTTTCGTCAGCCTTCGATCTTTTGTGTGAATGCTGCATTGTTGATTTATTTGCTAAGCAGGTTTATTTGATCCACTGTCTAATTAGTAACAAACTGCAAGATGTGACACGAACATTTTCTGTTTATTTTCCAGACTGTCATCAAACTGGCGAGCGATGGAGCGTCACTTTTGACATGTCTTCCCTCTCAGCGAGTGACAGCATTCAGCTCTCGGAGCTCCGCGTCCGTCTGCCTGCGTTTTCTGCATCCAGACGCGTCATCGTGGACGTCTTCCACTTCCGCAAACAGGAGTGTGAGTCTGACTCGGTGTTTTGCCGCCATAGGCGACTTTTTATAGGCAGCATCAGGTCAGTGCCCGACACTCCAGCATCCACCTGGAGAGTTTTCAACATCACAGAGCTACTCGAGCACTGGTTGAGTCCGGGAACGGAGACACCTGAAGACGGAGAGGACACCGGGAGCGGGGAAGGCTCACCTGAGCCGGTTACAGATAGCTGGAGACGAAAAATCCAGCATCCCACTGCGGAACGAGTACTGATGGTAGTTTTCTACAAAAACACTGGCCGACGACGTGCCTCCAGCTTGATGAGTACAGTGGCGCACTCCAAACATGTCTCTGTGAACCGGGCACCAGACGCAGCTCAAGCTCGTCGACACAAGAGGAACCGTGTCGAAAGGATGCGCGCGACGGATGATAGAAACGCCACGGGAATAGTAACAGCTCTAGAGCAACACCGAGGGTCACTCTGTCGGCGAGTCGATATGTGGGTGGATTTTGATCAGACCGGATGGGATGAATGGATCGTGCATCCAAAGCGTTATAACGCTTACCGCTGCGAAGGCGAGTGTCCCAGTCCACTGGACGAGTCTCTCAACCCAACAAACCACGCCTACATGCAGGTGAGAGACTGAACTGTACACCTGAATCGATGTCAAAAGAAAAAACTAAAATAAAGATAAATAAATACTAAACCACAATTGAACAGAAGTTTATGTCCATTTCTCATTCCCGAATAGCTAAAAAAAAAAAAAAAAAAAAAAAACATTAACAACAAAAATAATAATAATTTAATTCACATTTTATTACACGATAGAGAATGTCCAGATAACATTTAAAAGTAACATTCCCATAATGATAATAATAATAATAATAATAATAATGTTGCCTCATCATTCATAGACAGACAGACTGACAGACGGATAGATAGATAGATAGATAGATAGGTAGATAGATAGATAGATAGATAGATAGATAGATAGATAGATAGATAGATAGATAGATAGATAGATAGATAGATAGATAGATAGATAGATAGATAGATAGATAGATTAAAAAACAGGAAACATTCTTATTGGGAAAGTTTACAAAATATTCATAAAGAATATTTTTGTAAGCTGGGCTATTTATAAGCTACATATTTGTTGTAATGCATATCATCTTGTGGTTATTTGAATAAAAGCATTGTGTGCTTATTACAGGATGATGTTTATTACTGTCTTACTGTAATAATAAACTTTTAGGAATAAAGTTTGAGATAAAAATAATAATAAAATAAAAACTGAAGGGGAACGTATTTTCATTGTAAATGAATGTAATGGCAATTCATTTTTTGATGCAATGTATAATTGGTAATTTTTACTATATGCAACATGTAATTTATTTATTTATTTATTTTTTTGTGGGGTGAAAAATAACCACACTTCGATCAAAACAAAACTTTTTAGCGTTTAATTTGAGGTCATTGAGCATTTAATTGAGGTATAGTTAACTGATATATGGATATATCATATGTTCCGCTTTCTTTCTTGTTCCAGAGTTTGCTGAAGCTTTACCACCCGGAGCGCGCGCCCTGTGCGTCCTGCGCGCCCACGCGCCTCAGCCCGCTCTCCATGCTGTACTATGAGGGCGATGGTGTGGTCATGCGCCACCACGAGGACATGATCGTGGAGGAGTGCGGTTGTCAGTGAGGTGTGCTGTTGTGTTGTCATGGAACTCTGACGATGCACTTCCGGTGGACTGCTCTTATGACGCTTACAAGGTTTAAAAACATTCCATAATTCTGTTCCTGAACGAAAACCCTTGAGTTTCGAGAATTTCAAACAAGAACCATTGAAATGCTGTGCAAATTATGTATTTAATATTTAAAAGAAATGAATGTAAATGTTTTGTATTTGGGATTTTTATTTTGTATTTGGGAGTGTAGGCTATATTTTTACTTAATGTGCATTGTGATAAAATGTGATGTGAAATGTGTGTTTTTTTATTATCAGCAGGTTTGATACATTTTATATAAAATATAAAGAACTAATAAAGCACAATATTATTTCAGTATTTTATTTTGTTGACTTTGTTATATGTTGTACTTAAGTTTGGGCAATCATCATCTTAGTCTAGCCCCAGGGATTTCTTATTTGTATATCCCTTTACTCAAATGGTGCTTTAAATTAATAAAATACATTTGCTATGTTCTAAAATGTTTTGAGATGCAAAATAAATGTCTATAGTGAGTAAAACTGACATTTCTAATGCTTGATCACATTAGTGACTATTACCTGAACACATATAACTGAAATGCAAAGGAATAGTTTTAGTAGGCTATTCAAGATCAGGATGAGTTTGTTTCTTCATCAGATTTGGAGAAATGTATAGCATTGCATCAGTGTCTCATCAATGGATGCTATACAGTGAATGGGTGCCGTCAGAATGAGAGTCCAAACAGCTGATAAAAACACCACAATAATCCACAGCACTCCAGTCCATCAGTGAACATCTGGAGAAGAGAAAAACTGTGTGTTTGCAAGAAACAAATCCAACATTAAGATGTTTTTAAAAGTGTTAACTTTTTAACTAACTATAAACTGTGGCTTTTAGTTAAAATACAAGTCCATAATATTGCTTTCTCCAGTGGAAAAAGTCTTCTCATCTGAATTAAGAGAGAAATATGCACAGATATGGGATATAAGAGAGATATGCATAGACTGTGGGTGTATTTTGATGTAAGAGGACAACAGAGGATGGACCTTTTAAAATATGTAAATCTATATTGTTAAATGTTTTAGCTAATTAAAGCACTTCTTCATGTCCCAAAATCCCACCAGGATGTGTGCTGTGAGAATACGTTTGAATTACTAAAAGCTGTTAAGAAGGAAAAGTTTTTGAAGGGTGGATGTTATGTAGAGGTGTCAGGATCATCACATTTTATGCAGATGCCATTATTAGAGTTGGGTGGTCTGCTAGGTTTGTGTACAATAAAACTACTTTTAGGCTTTGGGTCATAGGCAACACAAATGTGATCTTAAGCTAATTCAGTTAAAAGGGCTTCGGGATTTTAGACTGTATATGCAACCAAGGAAAAAAAGGAATTTGCAGTTAAATTATACTGTTTTAATAATGCATTGTGAGGCTTGATTTATTTTTATTTTTATCCTGATAGGAAAGGTTTCAATATGCAAGAGAGGGGCACAAGAATGATTTAAAGTTCATTTACGCAATTGAAAGAATGATTTCCTCATGACACCTTTGCATCAATTAAAGTCTTGTGAAGTGAAAAGCTGTATGTTTGAACCACCATTAAGACATGATGGTTTAAATATGAGTCATTTATCCATAATATTGCATTCTACAGTGAAAAAGTCATCTTTTCTGAATCAGGAGAGAAATATGCACAGATCAAGCACAAGTAAAAACAGTCTAAACAGCTCACTGAAGCCAGTGTTATGATAGATTATGAACACATAGTTTAGCCAGAAGCAATGGTTTAAAGGGGGGGTGAAATGCTATTTCATGCATACTGAGTTTTTTACACTGTTAAAGAGTTGGATTCCCATGCTAAACATGGACAAAGTTTCAAAAATTAAGTTGTACATTTGAAGGAGTATTTTTGTTCCCAAAATACTCCTTCCGGTTTGTCACAAGTTTCGGAAAGTTTTTTTTGAGTATGGCTCTGTGTGACGTTAGATGGAGCGGAATTTCACAGACAATCACTGATCAGAGCGATTCACTGATCAGAGCGAGAGCGTCGCGAAATGTCACAAAAGAAGTGTGATTTTGGTTGCCAGGGCAAGACAACCCTGCACAGATTACCAAAGAAAAAACAGCATTAAGGGACCAGTGGATGGAGTTTATTTTTACAGAGCATCAACGGAGTTGTGCAAGTGTTTTTGTTTGTTCCCTGCATTTCGAAGATGCTTGTTTTAAAAACAAAGCCCAGTTTGACGACGGATTTGCGTATCGTTTATTTCTTAAGGATGATGCAGTCCCAACGAAAAAGGGTCACGATCGTGTGTTGGAACCGCAGGCGGTGAGTAAAACTGCTTCAAATATCTCTGCCTCCTTGTTAGTGCGTCCCCTACCATCGGAGACCCGGGTTCGAGCCCCGCTCGGAGCGAGTCGTTGCTGCTGCTGCTCTCGTTCCAGCCTCGGGATCTGATTCTGGATCATAAATATACGCTGAATCTGACTGTTAGCCATGGTTTGTTTTGGATGATGGTTTTTCCTTCACGGTAATGTCACAGCTTCCAAACGCTCTCTACGCAAAAGCCTATTCGCGCTCGTGATTCTTTAGCTCCGCCCACACGTCACGTCTCCAGACGGTCGTGTTTTTCCGGGAAAAATCGGTACAGACTTTCTTTCTCCTATGAATATAATAAAACTAAAGACTTTTTGGAGTTATGAAGGATGCAGTACTACTCTATAGGTACTCAAGATTAACAGGATATTGAGTGAAAACGAGCATTTCACCCCCCCCCCCCTTTAAAATTAAAAAGTCCTAATGATAGTATTTTTTATTTTTTTCTATTTTTTTGACAAACAAGCAGCTTTTTACTTCACAAGACATTAACGGATGGACTGGAGTGGTGTGGATTACTGTGATGTTTTCATCAGCAGCAGACACTGATGCAATGCTACATTTCTCCAAATCTGATGAAGAAACAAACTCATGTTGGATGGCCTGAAGGTGAGGACATTTCAGTGAACTATTCCTTTAATGCAACATATTCGCCAAGAAAACAGTAAGAAAAAGAAAAAAAGAAATGACCTCAAAAAAGTTTTTATTTCTTTATTAATTCTGTAAATGTATCTTCAGCTGGTGTACAGGGTTGAATATTTCTATATTTCTATAGACATTTAAAATCTTGTCTGATTCAAAGACCTATAGTAGCAATAAAAATAAATCCATAAATGAAACAAAAGAAAGTCTAAAGAAGCACAATGCTTCTATATTCCCACAGGCACCCCCTGAAGTCTGGTTTGCTAAGATACTAGAAGTACATCCATGACATCATAGTATTCCCATATTACTAAATAGCAGGTCATAAATTCCCATTTGCAAGTGCAAAGCATTCTAATTAAATATAATTGTATATATATGTATTAAAAGATGTATTAAAGACATCTTTTTTGTGCAAGTGTGCATTTTGCATTCCTTTTTTGTAATATGCTATTGCGTTTATACTGATTTCAGATCATTCTGTAGTAAATAGGAGTATAAATATTCTGTCATTTTGCAACAGTTCATATTTTTTTGCAAGAGGTTGGTTTAAACCATTGCTTACACATCAAACAACTTGATAGTTTGACGTATCCTTGCTGCCATACTGGAATGGACTGACCCAAATACTTTACTCAGCCACTGTGATCTGTGCGGATTGAGTTTAGTTCAGAGAGGGGGACACATCAGTGCCAGCAGAGGGGTTGCATTTATCTTTTCCTTGAAATTCAGCCTTAAGTGCTGGAAATCCCAAACCACATAAATGAAAACATCTGAAACCTGATAAAGAAATAAATAATTTATCCAAGAGTTTCAGTGCATGTCTGTGAAGTTATTTTCCAAGTGAGGCAATGCATTTTATTTCCAAGCCACCCCCCCCCCCAAAAAAAAGATAAAATAATTTTAATAATCCATTGACGACATGGATGATTAAAAACAATAATATATTATAAAATAATATTTGTTTAATGGAAGACATGCATTTATAGTTTTTTTATCATTAATGTGCATACTTGTATGAGCTGATTATATGAATAATATAAAAAAATATTAAAAATTATGCTTAAAAATTTAGATTTTGTGTGTTCATGTGACTTGAATGTGGTGTACAAAGAATAAAAGACAATGAAGCTTTAAAAAAACAATGCTAAGGGATGACATACTGTGCTACAATAAATGGCCTATATTTGGTATCATGCTCTTATGACATCAGAAACTGAATTTAATTTCCATACATCAGAGATGTTGATTTGAGGTTTTTGAAATGGTTTTGTTTCACCCTTTAAATTGACAGAATGATTTCAGGTTGAATGCTGTGTGTTGTGTTCAGATGCTACACGAATAAGTGAGATTGTTGAAAAGAGATTGTTTGCATGGAGGCCATGCAGTCAGGGATGATGGCCAACCAGTTCTGCAGTGATCACTATTTGCATAATATGATATTGTGTTGAGCTGTGCATGGAAACAGCAGCTCTACAACTGGACTGTCTGGTGTAGCTACAAAACTCCTGAAGAAAGATACGAGAGGAAAAGAATAATGTCAGTGCAGGTTCAGATAATCCACATTATAATTAGTGTGTGTGTATGAAGTCAGGTCTGTTCTGCTGTGGGACAGTGAACAGTCTGATCACAGTGCTCAGTGGCTACGTGTCTTCATCAAGCGTAAGAGAAGCAGAGGTGTCTGCAGTGTTCACACCTTTTTATCAAGCATGTGTTGAGTGCCTAAAACATTATTAAACATCTGTTCTGATCAATGAAAATGTCTGGTTTTAAAAATAAGAAGAAAAATAAATCCCTAAAAAGAAGCGCACACCATGAGAATTAGCATCATCTGTAAAGATGAACAGAAAAACATTGAACAAACTACTGTTAAGAAATGTCTATTATGCGGAAAAGGTGAGAAAGAAAATCTAACCTTTCAATGAAGTTATATTTGTAATAGTAGTAGTACTAATACTAGTATTAAATGTTTTGCAAATAACTGGCAAACCAAGGTCACTAATTAAGCTTTTATATTTTCAAGCCCAACATATACTTCAGTATAGTCTGTGTGTACAGCATGCATGCACTCTGCTGATGGTGATATTTAAGCATTAAAGTACACTTTGGGCTTAAGTTATATATGGATATGGGATAAAAGAGATTTCATATTCTATAAGAGTAATTATTTAAAAATTAACAAATTTAAGATTTATAATGCTTTAGAAGTAGTTTAGTTTCCTTGTTAGTTCATGTTAACTAATGCCAGCAAATTGTGTACCTTATTGTAATCTGTTTCCAAATTTTAAACTTTGCACCATATTTTTTTAATACGGAAAATGTTGAATTATTACCTACACAACAAACCACAAGATCAATTATGAATTATTATTTTAATCTACTGAAAGCCTTTATCTACATCTCCATACAATTTACTTCACTGAAAGGTTAGACGTTTTTAAATGTCATATATATAAAATGACCACTATAAAGTAAATGCAAACGGTGGATAATGTAAATGTTAATATCAACCTCTGTGCATATGAAGTTATTAAGAGGAAGCTCATATGACACAGAGGTTTGTGATGTATACAGAACAAAAACAGTATACGTGTACACATAGAGCCCCGCAGTGATGTGAGAGTATGTCCTATCTAGCGTATCCCACTGAAAACATTTAAACTGCACAAATTGTATCCCTTGAGTCTAGTCTACCTCAGGCAACACAGGACTTCACAGCTCGTTTGCTACACAATTATACCTTTACAACACACAATGAACAAGAATTCAGGAGCAAGTATTGCGACAGCAGCAGCAGCATCACATAGGTCGTTGTCATTTGTTGTTGTTTTTTGGCTGTGTAAAAGAACACACACACACACACACAGAGGGTACATTCGCATCATATTTGAGTGCATATTATGTATAATACCAGTACAAGAGGGTCAGACTAGTACTGTGTTCTGGAAGACTAAATATCAGGAAACTCTAGCTTTTGTGTCCCACGTGCCCCAAACCACATCCAGTTGGCCAGAGTCCTTCCCCCCAGCAGTTAACAGCCCTTGCGTTACGACAGTATTTTCTCACCTCATCATTGCTTGCAGTCAGTGCTATTTGTAAAGGCAGGCCATGCGACAGCACTTTCACATGCTGATATTGAGATTACAGGAAGAACTTCTCAAATGCTTGCTTTTTTTTTTACGGTGCGGTTTCATTTTTATAAGAAATCATGCCTCTAGCCACTAGTGTTTGTTTTGCTTGTTAAAAAAGTCCTAAAATCTCTTTTTCGTAGTTGATATCCTATCACCAGCGCTCTAGTTTGGTTTTCTTCTTTATTTGACGCCCATCATGTGCCAGTGAAGGATGGTTTGGGTGTAGATGTCAAGTCCTAAGTTGAAAAAATAAAAAGCAAGGTTATAAAAATCTGTGATTTTACAAGAACTCATGACATGTAGAACAAAATAGCATGTTTTAGCTGGTTTGTTGTTGGTCCAAGTCGGTCTCCCAGCTCTTAACAGTATTATTTACCATGTCAAAACCAGATCTACCAGCCGGTAGTCCAACTTATCAACCACTTAGACCAGACAGTGACCATAAATCACCTAACTGTACAAACTACACCTTAACATAAGAATAAATACAGCATGCTTTCATACAGGTCTGACACCAATTACCAGTTAACAAAACCCAAGGGAAGGAATGTGTACAGGAACTTTAGGTCACATTACACAGCATCTAACCAGAATCAAAAATTCAGCAATTTCATTTCTAATATGATTCATAGAGGATTCTTATTAGATCCCACTGGGATTGTGAGAGGACAGGGATAGGATCCTGTATACATTCCTATAGGATCATTAACATGGATCATAATCAAGAGAAATTCTCTAACTGAAAGGGAAGGATATTATTACAATATTAGTTGGAAATGGACAAGATGTCAAGGGAATTTAGGAGTTAATGCAGTGAGGTGAAACGTGGGTTAAGAAAATACAACATCCAACAGCATAACTGAGGAAGAAACACATTATACGCAATTAATATATGCACCTCCATGCTTAAATAGTTAATTTTTATTTTAAAATCCAGCTTTTATCATAGCCTTTTGTTATAGATCATGTGACACTGAAGACTGGAGTAATGATGCTGAAAATACGGGTTCGATCACAGAAATAAATTACATTTTAAAGCATTAAAACAGAAAAGAGTTATTTTGCATTGTAATAATAATTCACAGTATTACTGTTTTACTGTGTATTTATCAAACGAATACAGCCTTGGTGAACTTAAAAGGATAGTTACAATTTCTGACATTTACTGTATGAATTTCTTTCTTCTGCTGAACAGAAAAGAAGATGTTTTGAAGAATGTTGGTAACCAGTCAGTTGCTGGTAGCCATTGACTTCCATAGTATGAAAAAACAAAAAAAATATATAGAAGACGATGGCTACCAGCAACTGTTAGTTACCAACTTTCTTTCAAATGTCTTTTTTTTTTCCAAAGAAGAAAAGAAATTCATACAGGTTTGGAACAATTTCAGGGTGAGTAAATGACAATAATTTCTTTATTTTGGGTGAACTATCCCTTTAAGAGGCTTTTAAAAAAACATTAACAACTCTTAAAAACCACAAACATTTAACAGTAATTTAGAATCAGGCTTAGGAATGCTAAATAACTATTAGTACTTAGAAAGACTGTAACAACATATTTAGGATTGAGGATTGTAGTTTAAAAACCGGCAACTTTATTGATCAGTTATGGTGTTTAAATTACATCGGGCCTGAGCTGGAAAAATAAGATTTTTTAACTGAATCCCATTGGTTAGCAGGATTACATTAGCACAAAGTGGAGCAATGTCCTGTACCTGCAGGGAGGAGCGAGTCAGACTCACTGCTTTACTCTCCGCAGACTCGCACATTTGACTATTTGAGCACCACCCCTCTTCACATCCACAACATCCGGCTGTGGCGGAGAGCAGGTGGGGAGGGAGAGGAGAGGAGAAGAGCGGCATCCAGGGGAGCACGGAGAAATGAAGGGCCGGGAGTGTGAATGAGTGACAGAGTAACAGATGGAAGAGGGTAAAGTGAAACAATTACATGATGTGTTAACAGAAAAGAGATCAAGTTCAATAAGCAAAACGTGCAAAAACAAACAAAATACGATAATAGCATGGAGGACAAAAGACATGGTTCAGGAGAACATTTATGGGAGAGGAAAAAAAGAACAGGATAGAAAGAGAAAAGCAAATAGTGTCAGAAGAAGTATACGCCAGCACAGAAGGACGGGCACATTCAAAGTCAAGTTTAATTCAAGTCGAGCGTATACAGGGAAACTTGACATGAACCATATAGAAACAAATGATAATAAGCATCAAATGAACATCAAATAAAGTTATCAGTGAGGGTTAACTGGGATCAACCTTAATCAACCCGGTGATGTCATTTCCTCTACAAGATCTATAAGTCTCATTCCTAAAAGTCACAAGCCCCATAGGCTTTGTTCAGAATGAATACTAATGCATTGCTTACCACACTGTTAAAACCTGCAATTATTACCTTGAATATACTTTATTTAACCCATAAAAAGGTTGAATTATTATTATTATTATTTTTTTTTTGTATAAATGTATATAGGTAGGTTTAGTGATGTTGCATAATATTTTTTACTTTACCATTTTTTTTTTCACCGTATTTAAAAATAGAATGTGAAATAAGACACTCTAAAAAATGCTGGGTTGCTTCCTTTGGGTCAAATATGGACTTACCCAACCATTGAGTTACATTTTTAAATATAAATTTAAACCCAAATGTTGGGTTAGTCCATATTTGTCCCAAAGATGTGTTGACACACCCCAGTATTTCTTAGCATGTATGCAGTATTCAGTGCTTTAAACAGTAGTATGCGATACAAGACCTCAGTATGTTTAATTTAGCGAGTGATTTCCAGTCATGTTCTTGGAAATACATTTCAACTAAATTACTAATACAATCAATACATTTAATTTAAATAAAATATTCCAACTTTGTTTAAAATATCTCACCATTTGTCAGTCAGATTAAGTAACAAGTAAAAAAAAGATGTTAAATTCGGGTTGATGATTTTGGAAATGGATACTTCTGTATACTGCAAATAGTCATTATTCCATGCATACAAGTAGTATGCACAGTACATACTGCATACTGCAGAAATATGAGTATGAGTAGTGTTGCATGGTAGAATATTAGTTATATCCAGTCCTATTAAATGATTACTTAAAATTCTAATATTAAGGATGATTTAATTAAAAGTTTTTAAAGTTTATAGTGCATTTATCTCGGGTTACAAGCTTCTCACATTCTCTGGAGTGATTATTGTTCTCCCATTTCAGTAACTTGGAACATTTTTTCTTACAAATGTCCTCAATAACCAGAAGAAATCTTGTTGTGAACTGTTTAATTTCCTTTAAAGGATTCATGGAGCATTCTTGCAGATACATTATAATCTTCAGTCTTACGTGGAGCACATCTATAGGCTGCACTGTCTATAAGATCTATAATGCAAAAAAACAACAAACAATAAAACTAAGATTTGGTGTTTTCTGGTCTAAGCCTTTACTATATTTAAGCATCCAGCAAACAAATTCCTCCTCAAACCACCACATCCTGTCAATCCTGGTGTAACAAGCCCATCTAACTCAAAAGCCCACCTTGCTGTCACGGCCAAGGACGGCATAGCTCATGTACTGTTCTCCATCAACATCTGGCTCATTGATATCCTGCGGCAGCCCTTCTATGATGAGCTCCTGACCCCCTTCCTCCCCTTTTCCTCTCCGGACCACCTTCCTCACAATCTACGTCACAGATTGGTGAGAAAATTGACAATCGGTGGATGAGCCAAGGGTGCATGAGAAGGAATGAAGGAGAAGATGAAAAACAATGTAAGAAACATGCAAAAGTAATGTCTTAGGATGTGTGACAAAAATTGCACTTAAAGTCAACATGAAAAGTTGCGGGTCAGGTTCACCTAGGGTGACCACACATGCCAATTTTTCCAGACACGTCCTGGCCAGGATTTCTATATTACCCAATATATCCAGGGTTTGACTTTGTTTTCCTGTTTCGAAAAGTAGTTTGACCAATAACATGCAGGAATTATACATAATCGTCTAATCGTAGTGCGTGAGAAGGTGTGATCTACGGAGAATGGTCGAAGTGATACAAATACATATCCGATGTGTTCGACATGAAGCAGTGCTGCGCAGACTGATTGGTTTATGACATCAAAGTACAGCGAGAGAGATTCAGAAGCATGAGGAGTGTCTGCTAACATCAGTTGGTCTGCACAGCGTAAACAAAGCCAAAATCAGGATATTTTAGGGAATGTAAAAATCTTGGCCAGGACGTGTCCGGGAAAAATTACATGTATTGTATAGTCACCCTAGGTTTACCCTCAGGAGTATCTAAACATAAAGGTTTGCTTGTTTGTCAATCCCTATTGAATTATTCTGTAAATTTTTTACTTAAAGTTGACTTTAAAAACTGTTTCGAGATTTAGTGAGCTGCCTTGCTGTCTGCTACCTTTACAGACACCTTCCTAACCCCATTTGGCACATTAAGTGCTCTACTTCGGCACACAGACAGTTTAATATAATGCATAATATGTATAAAATAATGCATTTTGATTACACTGTTTTCACATAAAGTAACTAATAAACTTTATGTGATGCATATTTGTCAATTCATACATTTCTGTAATACTGATAATATAGCGTTTCTATGAATTTTCAAAAGAGGAACAATTATTTAGAGGTTGGTGGTAAGAAGAAAGAACGATGTCACATTTACGGTCACTCCCTAATCAGTTTATTATATACACTCTGGTAGCAGCAGACTAGTTTTCTGTAATTTAAATGAGGTGTATATGAACCCTGCCCCACAGCACAAGTGCAATAGTACATTCAGTTATTTGATGTGGATCCAAGCCAGTGTGTCCCAGCTGTTCAGTCTGTGGTACAGCAACTGTGGCGAAGAGACAAAATGTATCCGTTCCCTCCACATAATACTCTGGATAACAGAGGGTGGTGCAGCGTCACACACTACCTTCTGTGCCCTCCTGGGACCCAGAGAAAGAGGAAACTGCTCTTTTCATTAAATTTTGGGTACCACCAGCTGTGGGGCCAGCTGCAGAATAGAACTTAAACTGAACAAAAAAATCTCCACCATGCCTTAAAGAGAAAGATCCTTTATCCCTAGGTTGCCATCTCAGGGACACTGCTTTTTTTGACGCTTTATGGGCCTGGCAGGGGCAGAGATGGGCTGCGCCACTTTCCTGCAGCCAGCTCCACGATGTGGCTTGGGTGGCAGCTGCTGCTGTTGCCTTTCGTGGGTGCAGAGGTGGGGGCCACAGTAGGACATCCACAGTGACAAACAGATGAAGGGGCTGCAGCTGGCAGTGAGGTGGAGACAGCAGTGGGCTGCCGAAGCAGGGTGTGCTTGACTGCCTCCATCTGCTTTTCTGCAGCTAAGAACTGTGTCAAAGTTCTCGACTGCGTTGCCAAAGAGACTAGCCTGCGAGAAATTTGTATTTTACGGCCTCCCTCATATCTGCCAGGTTCAGCCATAGGAGGCGTTCCTGGACCACCAAGTTGAACATTACCTGAGGGACCCCAGGGACCACGCAGTAACTTTATCACTCGTAGGGCAAGACCCATTGTTGTGTGCAGCTCCTGCATCAAGCCTGGGTCATAACTAACCTCATGCATATGTTTGACTGCCTGATAAACTTGCAGGAGGGACATGGCAGACGTGTCCTGTCCAGCAGCTCCATAAGACTTGGCAGTAAGAGCAGACAAGAACTTACAGGCCTTGGATAGGAGATGCAGATTACCCAACCAGGCGGCAGTACTCTGCGGATACAACTGCAATGCAATAGCATGCTCAACTTGTGTCTTCTCAACCGATCCCTTGGCCGCTCCAAGGATAGTGAGGGTGGAAGATGAACTGGCTTTGGTTTCAGGCAGAGTGGGGTGCCCTCCACAACTTAAGCCCCTTTCACACTGCACGTCGGACCCGACTTATTGCCGGAACATTGTCGGGTCGCCTTCTGTGTGAAAGCAACCACGTCCCGGGATTGATTCCGGCATTGAAACCCGGGTCGAGAACCTAGTAACATTGCGGTGTTCAACCAGGGACGAGCGGCGTGTGAACAAAAGCCAGATCTAATGCCGTGTCGAAGTGATGACGCGTGTTATCGCGCGACTCTTTTACCGGCTGTTTTGAAGGAAGATCAACGTTCGCGACGAAAAGATATGTACAAACTGTAATGAATAAGAGATCAGTTAGTTCCTCACTTTCCGCGCTGACGCCGAGATCATTCGCTTGCTTCAGTGAAAGTATAATGTGCCTAACGTTTTCGACTCGTACATTACACGGCACGCCCTGATGTCACGTGTCGTTACGGGATCTTCAAGGGTTGTATGTGAAAGCACGCACATATTCCGGGTAATCACTGGCAGTGTGAAAGTGCCAAATCTAGCGACCCGGGAACAATTGCCGGAACACTTTACCCCTGTATTTTCCGGAATGGCAGTGTGAAAGGGGCTTTAGTGACCTCTTCATGCACATACAGAAAGAAAGGTGGTGATGGTCAGTGTGTGGCACCAACAAGGACCAATCATCCAGCCTAAAATGTGGAGGCTTCCACACGAGCCTAACTCTCACAGCGGCCCAGAAAAGCATAGCTGTCAGCTCGGAGTCTAAATCTGTCAATGCTACCTTCCCCAAGTCTTCATGCCTGAAGGAATCTAGTTCACCCTCTGATGCCAACATTCGGTTCTCTGCTAGAGCAACGAATGACATGCTATGCCCCCCATGAAAAGTACCAGCACCATCATCTGTTAGCTCCACAGCTTGCAATGTGTTAAAGGATTGAGGGGCCCATGGAGACATACTAGGCAGGGTAATGATCCTCAGGCCACCCTGGCTATTTGCCAAAACAGTCCTGCCCCGTAAGGAGGAACTAGATGTGGATATAGCAGAGGGGACTGTGCCTCATTTGAGGTACTCGAACCTTGATCACAATATCACAATGGTCCTTTTCCCATAATGGGAGCTTGACTCATCCACAAAAGCCAGCTCAGAGTGCCTTAAGCCAGGCACGTGAGACAGTGATTGTGACTGTCAGACAATCTAGAAACACATGGGTGGAATAACATCTTTAAAAAGACGCAATATCACAATCGTGTCACTCTTTTAGGGAAATTGTTCTTTCCTAGTGCTGAAGCACTCAGGGGAAGGTCATAGCACAACTGACAGAACGTTTCAAATCTGCAGCGTGCAGAAGGCTATTTTAGAAAGCTGCAGCAGCAGCAGGAAATATCAATGATCGCGACCACTGCTGATGTGCCTTCACACCAACACCATTTGACATTCATGCTGCACAGTTTCAGATGATTGCTTTAGAACACTAACGCTCGGCTCCGAAACAAAAAGCTAAATGTGTTATTGCATGCGCTTTTCCTCGGGTAGGGTGCATGATTTAAATCTTGCATGCCAATATCCATTGACTTGTTACATGTGATTGGGCTCTCAGGCAAGATCCCTATTCATCAGTAATTATTCTGTAACATTGAACATTGACTGTAAGGCAAAAACACCCTGAGTCCTACGTCTATGAGGGCAGCTCATTAAGTTTTTGGAACAGAGCAAGAAACACAACAATTTTCATTTGCAAAGATTAACAAAATGATTACTGAGAAGCATTTGAGATGGATTTCACATGTGAATGAGAGAAAATGATTTTGCTGCAGGCAAAGAAGCAGGATGAGACTGCTGACCTTCTTGGTGACGATGTTGCCATGCTCATCTGTAAATTGCTCCTCGCTCACTTGCTCTCCTGGAAGATCTTCAGCCTCATCACCCTATATGAGATATGATAAAAGCAACTTAAATAGGTGACATGGTCCTTTGTGTGCTTCACTCACTCTTTGGTTTGATATGTTGAAATAGTCTATTCATAAAATGTTGGCTAAAGTTCAAAACGATCCATATTTAAAATCTGCCTCTAAAATTAGCAGTGTATCACAATTTAAATATAACACTCCTGTGCAAACAAGGACTCCAGAGAGTGAGCATCAGCTGGCTGCTGGTTAGGTCAGATGGCAACCTTGCTCTCCTTGTGTTTGGATGATTATCTGAATTCTCCTGGGTTTGAGATTTCACACCTTCACTGCCTGAAGCTGCTGTTAAGGAGCTTTTGCCATTGCAATCTGAGTAAATAACAGCTGCACTTTACAGACTTATAAACACAACATAAATGATTTTAAATGAGACACTGACAAACCATCCATGCAAAAGCTAAGGCTTTGATACCGAGGTCCATGTATCTATCATGAGTGGCTTACATTACTGTTTACCAGTGTTTCCAGGTGGTATTGTGGATTTGTAGTGCAGGGTGATAGAAAGGCCAATACCAAATTAAAATAATGAAAAAGCACAATTTAATGATTTAAGGCATAAAATGAAAACATTACGAAATAAAAAGTCTTAAATTCATTATATTAATTAGAACATCTACAAAGTAATTTAAGGGTGCTTTCACACTAGCACTTTTGGTGCGCATCCGGGTTCGATTGATGTCAGAATTCGGTTAGTTTGGATGATGTGAACGCTGTCTTCCATACTCGGATGGACACCCACGAACCGTACCCGAGTCTGCTTAAAAACGGTGGTCTGGGGTACGCTTGATGGGAACTCTGGTACGGTTCGCTGCTTATGTAAACGCAATCGTACCAAATCGCGGAAGTGAACCGCTTTTAATGACAAATTATTTGATGAAAATGTGTGTTTGTGTTTCACTCACTTTCCTGATGATCCTGACTGACGCACTGCAAGCAGAAGGCTGTACATCTCATTTATGTTCACCTTCAATGTTCTTTAGAGCATTTTCAGTAAATTCGTAAGACAGACGCGAGTGCCGTCATGTACCGAAGCTTTATAAACAAAATGAACAGTTCAAAAACGTAATACATAAAAGCGCAGAGAGTAATGTTATGCATTTGCCGCCTTCTCGGGGTAAACAGCTGCTTGCTTGATGATGCAAGCGAACCGCGGTTCGGCCTCAAATATTATAATATGAGCACAGTCCAGCGGGCACAGGTTCGGGTTCGGGTGTGGACCAGCCAAGTGAACCAAGTGTGAAAGCACCCAAACTTTGTTACTCTATTTAAGTACTTTTTTAAGTATCTGTTAAATAAGAGTATTTTCTCATTTGGTAAATGTTTACTCTTTTACATTCCAAAGCATCATTTCATATTTTTTACTCCATTATATGTCATTAAAAAATATTTCTCCTTGTTATGTCAAACTGAATAAACTGACATCTGCTCCCAGATTCACAAAAAAAAAATGATTATTTTCATTGAAGCTTGCAAATTGAAATTAATGATACATGAAATGAGCTGATATGATTGCAGTTGTTGATATAAATCAATTGCATTTATATATTCATCACACATTTTTAACACATTTTGTTTATATTTATTTTAAAATAATAAATAGTATATTTTATGTTCACTTGTCTGCACACTTGAATTATCAGTAACTTAATTTTTAGTATATTTAAGTTTAATATTTTGAAAATGTTTGTTTTGGTATTAAAATTAAATTCTTTGCTTATTTGCAGATCAATACATAGGTGTTGAATATATATTAAATATAGCTAGCGGGCGTAAAAATAATGACAGTATCGCGTTGAGTCTGTCGTCATGAAATGATGTAAAACGTCATTACCAATCAAAACGCACTTTATTTAAATGCAACCTGTGGGCTTTTTACACCGATCTCACAGTAATTCGTACATATTTTACTAGGTGGCTTATTCGATCGATTGACCGCACCTAACCCCACCCCTAAACCTAACCCTCACAGAAATCATGCTAATTATGATTTATTGAGCATATACATTTTCATGCACGTACGTTCCCTGGGATCGAAACCCATGATAGCATGATTACATATCAAGGTATAACGCAACAATCTACCAACTGAGCTACACGAAACGCAAATCATAGTGCAAATAAAGGTATTTTTCCAATAGGGGCGCAATTGTAGTATATGCTCTGATGGATCGTATTTCAGGTATTTGGACAAACTACCTATACGAGCTTATTGGTTGGAGGACAGGTTGCATTGACTAGACTAATCTCTAATACAGAGCCTGTAACATCCAGTGTTTAGTGCCACATGGCTGCTTTAACATTCACAATACTGTTATATAAGAATTATTCTTTACTCACAAGGAAGCAATTAGTTGTGCACTGTACTACTGTTCTTACAGACCATTGGCATTTCATCCTTGTTTGCAGCGGTCCACTAAAATGAGGTCAAATGAAACTTAAACCAACCACCCAAGTATGTCTGTAATCCCCTAGATTTACAACCTCATGCATTTTACTATAGATGAAATCTCTCTTTTAGGGCAGTGACTTTAAGAAATATTTTGCATTAAATATCGACAACAATGGTCTGTACCTTCAATATAACTCTGCGGCGCACAACTCGAGTGGTGAAATTTTCCTCTTCATCAGCCACACTTTCATTCTCACCCAGTTCACGATCCAGTTGAGTGTGAATGTAAGCAAGCACCGATCGGACAGAGCTGCTGGCGATATGCAAGACGTTTTGGCAGCTGATGACCATGAAGGCCAACAGCACGAAGCTGAACAGCAGCTCAGTCACCAGTGTCCACATAATGTGGTAGTCACTCTCTCACAAGCACACAGAAACACGCTCCAACAGCGAGGTGAGGTCTAAAGATTTGGGGAAGGATATTATCTTCCCCCAGTTTCCCCTAGTCTTCCACTCTTTCCACAGCTTTCATTTGAAGAAAGCAGGCAGTTCTTAATCCGAGCCCATTCCTTCCTCTGCCATTTCTTTATTCAGCTGTGTTGGGAATGTGGTTGGCTTTAGCTTCCTTTTTTGACTGCTCTCTCTCTCTCTCTTGCTCTCTCTCTCTCTCTCTCAGCTTTCCAAAAACATCTCCCTTCTGTCCAGTGTCTGATTGCACATGTTATCTTTAAATACCCACTATGTGAGGACAACTCTCTTGTTGTGTCTCTTAGTTTGTGTGTGAACGAACAGCTGCTAACATTTCAACAACAGCATTTTAACACCAGGTGCCTCCTTTGGTTTACATGTAGTATTACAGAGAGAAACTGAGCAGACATTTGCATCAGTTACACAATATACATTTTCATCAGAATGTCTGTGTAATATATTTTATATATATATATATATATATATATATATATATATATATATATATATATATATATATATATATATATATTAATCTTGATACTTTTTTAATCTTTAAATACAAACCCGATTCCCAAAATGTTGGGACACTGTACAAATTGTGAATAAAAACAATTGCAATGACATATCATTTTAAGGGAAAAATAAGTTGATTTTAAATTTAATGGCTCAACACATCTCAAAAAAGTTGGGACAAGGCCATGTTTACCACTGTGAGTCATCCCCTCTTCTTTTTATAAGAGTCTGCAAACGTCTGGGGACTGAGGAGAAAAGTTTAGGAATAGGAATGTTGTCCCATTCTTGTCTTAGGTCTTCTTTGTCACATCTTCCTCTTTATGATGCACCAAATTTTTCTATGAGTGAAAGATCTGGACTGCAGGCTGGCCATTTCAGGACCTGGATCCTCCTTCTACACAGCCATGATGTTGTAATGGATGCAGTATGTGGTCTGGCATTGTGATGTTGGAAAATGCAAGGTCTGGATGGGAGCATATGTTGTTCTAGAACTTGGATATACGTTTCAGCATTGATGGTGCCTTTCCAGATGTGTAAGCTGCCAATGCCACACGCACTCATCCAACCCCATACCATCAGAGATGCAGGCTTCTGAACTGAGCGCTGATAACAACTTGGGTTGTCCATGGCCTCTTTAGTCCGGATGACATAGTGTCCCAGTTTTCCAAAAAGAACTTCAAATTTTGATTCGTCTGACCACAGAACAGTTTTCCACTTTGCCACGGTCCATTTTAAATGAGCCTTGGCCCAGAGAAAACTCCTGCACTTCTGGATCATGTTTAGATATGGCTTCTTTTTTGACCTATAGAGTTTTAGCCGGCAACGGAGAATGGCACGGTGGATTGTGTTCATCGACAATGTTTTCTGGAGGTATTCCTGAGCCCATGTTGTGATTTCCATTACAGTATCATTCCTGTATGTGATGCAGTGCTAAGGGCTAGAAGATCACGGGCATCCAGTATGGTTTTCTGGCCTTGACCCTTAAACACAAAGATTGTTACAGATTCTCTGAATCTTTGGATGATATTATGCACTGTAGATGATGATAACTTCAAACTCTTTGGAAATTTTCTCTGAGAAACTCCTTTCTAGTATTGCTCCACTATTTTTCGCCGCAGCATTTCAACATTTGATATGTTATCTATATTCTATTGCGAATAAAATATAAGTTCATGAGATTTGTGAATTATTCCATTCCTTTTTTACTCACAATTTGTACAGTGTCCCAAGGTTTTTGGAATCAGGTTTGTAAACAGAAAGATCAAAAGAACAATTTATTTAACATAATTTAATGTAACATTATGAATGTCTTTACTATCACTTTTAATCAGTTTAATGTGTTTTTGATTACATGTGTTAATTTCTTTCAATAAATAAATGAAATAAACATAATATATATATATATATATATATATATATATATATATATATATATATATATATATATATATATATATATATATATATATATATATATATAAATGATAAAAAAAAATCTGTTATTTTCACAGCTAATAAAAGCACTATGTCTGTGTCTTTGAGAAACCATTGTAGTTTATGACCTTACTGTCCATGCTTTCCAAATCCATATATAACATTCCTCCCCCCACTAGCTAGTGGAGCAGGAGCAGGACTTTAGATGACAGAAGACGACAAGATCTATATTAAGAAACCAATGGGTTGAGTCCATCTAGGGGATGGCTGTACTTTCTCTCTCTCTCTCTCTCTCTCTCTCTCTATGTGTGTGTGTGTGTGCGACACCACAAAAGAGGGCAAACAATTGTGTCTACTTAAGTTTTTAACAGCCTTAGGGAAATAGATGCTTTTCTAAGAATAAACTTGATTGATATCTGTTAGAGTTAATTTTACTAATGTCTATTTAAGCTAATGTCTATTTATTATAAGCCACTTTGGGTTTGTTTTTTTAATAGAGTCACTTGTAATATGGTCTGTCACAGATAGCATTTTGGGCTTGCTGGTGCTTGATCTACATCGCACAATACAGTCAGACTGACCACTATGAATGTTTTATTTAAAATTGCACAGCAGTAATATTGATTGAAATTAAGTGCCATTTAAAATATGCATTTACTTTTACTATAAAATGTTACTATTTTTTATTACATTGATGAACACAAAATACTCACTCGAGTTTATTTCTCCTATGAACTAAGGAGCTATGGACATTGAATACTTTCCTGAGGTAAATGCTTGGTTTGTGAGGTGGTGAACACTGCTACTAAAGGTTACTTTTATGCAGAGATATTTTTGTTCCATTATTCCAAATGAAATATTCCAAATATTTTGGCATTTAAAGCACTGTGTGGTGACAAATATAGGACATTATAACAGGTATAATATCAAATATGGGCCCAAATAACCATTTGGGTACCAGATCAGCATCACTGATTCATTCATTGAAATATTGTTTGTGTGATAAGGCGTTTTAACCAATAGATATCTTGACTTACATTTATATGCATTTATATTCAACACACATGGTGTATGAATTCCTGCATATTTTTTCTATTCAAACATATATATATATATATATATATATAAAATACTGCACAAATGCAGATGAATGAGTAAGGTTATTTCAGGGTAAGACCCCCCTGATTTATAAATAAAAATGTGATTGACTATTGCGAGAATGTGCTACGACTACTCAGTAAAGTGTGGCTGTTATCTGATTGGTGATTGGTTTGAGTAGCCTTACCATGTAGTGGAAAAGTGCCATTATATTATGGACTTGACAAACTGGACCCAGGTCAGGAAGCAGACAGACTGGCTCAAGTGATTCAAGTGATTATTATATTTTGAATATGGATATTTTTCTTACAAAAATTCGATTCACTACAGGAGGCCTTTGTTCACCCCCATGAGCTGTGGAAGACATTTTTTTTTTATTTTTATGGAAGGGCATTTTTTATTTCACGTCTTTTGGACTGAAGCAATGCAACAACCGTTAACTGCAATGATAGAGATTGAAAGATCAAAGACAATTTTTTATTTAACTCCGGTTTGATTCATCTGAAAAAAGAAAGTCATATATACCTAGGATGTCTCAGGGGTGAGTAAAACACATCCTAATTTTAATTTTTGGGTGAAATAAAGCAGTGCTAAGCAATGCTATATATATATATATAGCATTGCTTAGCACTGCTTTATATATATATATATATATATATATATATATATATATATATATATATATATATATATATATATATATATTTATATTTATATATATATATATATATATATATATATATATATATATTTTTTTTTTTTTTTTTTTTTTTTTTTTTTGAGTAATGCTTCATTAACACGTTTGTACTGGCTACTGTATACATGGCACCAGTGCACCATATAGACTTTATCAAATAACTTGTTGATTTTTTAAATCTGAGTTAAGTGCTGGTTGAAGATGAAGTCTTAATCATTGGTGATTTTAATATTGAGGTTAACAATGAAAAGGATGCATTGGGATCAGCATTTATAGACTCTATAAATCTATTGGGGTCAGACAACACATGTCAGGGCCTACTCATTGTTGTAATCATCCTTTAAATGGTATCTGTGAGGATTTCCAGTCAGGATTTAAAATGTATCATAGTACAGAGACTGCTCTGGTCAGAATTACAAATGACCTGCTTTTATCAACTGATCATGACGATCATCAATGTGTTACAGTGAATAAAGAGGTATCATATCACAAATGAACTATGGAGTACCACAAGGCTCAGTACCAGGACCGCTGCTTTTCACTATTTTCAGTTTATCCTTGGGAGAAATAATCAGGAAACATGGTGTTAGCTTTCACTTTCACCAGACCTTGCTGATGATACTTAGCTCTATATTTATTTTCAGCCTGACGAAACCATACCAATTATCAAATCTAACTGAATGCTTAGTTGATATAAAAAACTATAATAATAATAGTTGTAATATTACAAGTAGTTTTGTTGTTATTACAGTTACTACAGTAGAAGTTGTTAATTATTGGACCAAACACCTCTGCATGCAATCATTTAGAGCACCGTCTAACACTTAATGGCTGCTCTGTCAATTCTTCTTCATCAAATAGGAATGTAGGTGTGATATTTGATAGCAATCATTCTTTTGAAAACAATGTTTCCTCTTCAGAATCTCGAGCTGCTTCAAGAATGTTTGGGAAATGCCTCCAGTGTGACATCTCTGAATAACATGTGTAATAGGTCCAATGGAAGGGCAAGACATCATAGGCGGGTGACGTCAGAGACCATGAAGCATAAAAGCATGAGCGGCGTAGCCAATAATCAGCATTCTGTTTTCAGGAAGCACTCTCTGTGTGTGAGTCTTATTTAGTGTCATTTGTCCACTGATAAACTCCCTTTATCAAAGCTTCAGTCAAGAGAAGTTTTGGGCGAGTGCAGGCAGTGTTCATGCTGTGTGGTTTCCCTGCCAAAAAAAAAAAAAAAAAAAGAGGGTAGGGACACACGCAGCTCCTGTGTTGTCTGCTTGACAAGTGGGCGGAGCTAAAGAATCACGAGCGCCAGTAGGCTTTTGCGTTGAGAGCATGTGGAAGCTGTGACATTACCGTGAGGGAAAAACCATCATCCAAAACAAACCATGGCTTACAGTCAGATTCAGCCGTTTATTTATGATCCAGAATCAGATCACGAGGCTGAAACTGACGAGAGCAGTAGCAGCAACGACTCGCTCCGAGCGGGGCTCGAACCCGGGTCTCCGGCATGGGAGGGGACGCACTAACAAGGAGGCAGAGATATTTTAAGCAGTTTTACTCACCGCCTGCAGTTCCAACACACGATCGTGACCCTTTTTCGTTGGGATTGCTCTGATCAGTGAAATGTCTGTGCTCAGCCTCGCTATACGGGAGCGCGCACTCTTCCGGCAGAAGTCTTAGGACCCATATAAGGAAATTCCGCTCCATCTAACGTCACACAGAGCCATACTCGAAAAAAACTTTCCAAAACTTGTGACAAACCGGAAGGAGTATTTTGGGAACAAAAATACTCCTTCAAACGTACAACTTAATTTTTGAAACTTTGTCCATGTTTAGCATGGGAATCCAACTCTTTAACAGTGTAAAAAACTCAGTATGCATGAAATAGCATTTCACCCCCCCCTGTAACCACCAGATCCGGCGTCCGCTCTCGTTGGTTCGGAAGCCCGCATTTGCGGTACTTTCTCCCCGGTGAGAGGGCACGATGCACTGCCTGTCTTTCTATGAGGAGATTGATGTGGAAGGCATCACTGAGCTCGCCAGTTGCACAAGCACCAGTTGAACAAACACCAGTTACACAAGCATATTATGCCTAATATTATAATAAGCAGCATTAATGAGGAGTGGAGCTCGCGAAGTTGGCTCTTGGGGGGCTGATCCTGAAGTTGTGATCGCGCTGCTGCTGAGGCAGGCGGCAACTGCGATAGCGAATCGCACATGATCTGGCGAACGGGTTGGAGATGGCTCATCCTATCTCCACCCGTGTTCACTAGATCTAGAGCTCGTTCTTGGGACTTGGAAAACCAGCGCTGTGGTTTCTTCGGCTTCTGAGACAGCTCGCTGCTGCATGCTCTCTCGCCGGGCATGCTCTGAGGAGTGTGTCCGTGCATGCGATATAGCGGTTGTGGTTGCGCTGCTGCTGAGGCACGGCGGCGACCGTGATAGCGAATCGCACATGATCTGGCGAATGGGTTGGAGACGGCTCGTCCTATCTCCACCCATGATCACTAGATCTAGAGCTCATTCTCAAGGCTTGGAAACTCGCGATGCGGTTTCTTCATCCTTGGAGGCAGAGCTCGCTGCAGCATTCATCTTTCTCTGAGGAGATTGATGTTGTTTGTGTGATTGAGTAGCAAAAAATAATAGTAATAAAATAAAAAAGACATGTCCGCTGCCGAGGCAACGCATGTATTATATTGTTGTGTTTTTATCCAAGTTTTTCTACACCAGACCGTGTTGACTCGTCTGGCGGTTGACTATATTTAATTCTAAGGAATAAAATGCCATATTTATCTGACTATGTGAAGTTAGATGTAACCCGTTACGTATGTAACCCTGGTTCCTCGAAGGAACGATACACTGCATCGCAGTGCCACACTTCAGGCATCTCTGGCCGGCACTTGCTTCATCCATTGAGACTGATTACTGGCTTCGCCGCTCATGCTTTTATGCTTCCTGGTCTCTGACGTCACCCGCCTATGACGTCTGGCCCTTCCTTTGGACTGATTACACATGTTATTCAGAGACGTCACGCTGGAGGCATTTCCCAAACTTTATCGACGCAGCATCTCGTTCCTTTGAGGAACCAGTAACCCTGGTTACACGAACCTTAGACGTTCTAGCATATGTAAAAATGCATTTTACAGCTTACAAATACATGTAAATTACAAACTATACTCAAATGCAGAAATGTTATTTCAAAGGTTTGTGAACTCAAGCTTAAATTACTGTAATGCTTTATTGGGTGGTCGCTCTGTACCCTCAATAAACACCAGCTGGTCAAATTCAAATGTTTTTACTAGAACAAGGAAGTATGATCATATTAGCCTGGTTCTGTCAACCCTGCACTTGTTTGTCTTGGCAGCTGCACTCGTGGGGTTCGCAAGAGGATTTGGCGGAGGGAATGGAGACGGGCGACCCTTTCTCCTTCCATTGATCTGGCACCCAATCTCTGGAGTCGGAAGCACGCTCTGGGGTTCCTTCCACCCAGGGAGAGGGATCGACACTCCGCCTCTCTTCCTCCAAGGAGGTTGATGTGGAATCTGTCGACAGGGATTCGCCACCTCACTCGCCGCAGTATGAGGAGCTCTTAGAGGTGGTGACTCGTGCGGTGGCCAAACTAAGCATTGAATGGCCCGCCAAGAAATGAACTGAACTGCAGCGAAGCAAGCACAATGAACGATTCCTGCGGGCGAGGCAATCTGCATGAAGAGATCGCCAGATTGTGGAAACGCCCATTTTCAGCCCACCTCTACATCCCCTCGTCAGATTACTATGGCAATGTATTGGGCATGGGAGAGCACAGCTACAGAGTGGGACAGGGTCTGCCTTATGGATGCCCCAATCCAGCCTTCTGGCCTGTTCGGCGATGCAGTCAGTACTGTCATCGACAGGTTTCAGGAGGCCCGCAAACAGGCGGTGTTCCATAAGTTCCTCCCTCATCGCTCTCTTGGGGCATCTGTGCGGGAGGTCCCCCAGCTGCATGCTAGCCCCTCGTACCGTGAGGTTCAAAAACAGAGCGTCGTCGATGCTCTCAGCCGAGGTCTTCTAGGCCCAAACAATATCAGTTATTGAAGAGCAGTTATTGAAGCCAAGAAGTCCTCGGCCAAGAAGCCCTGACGCCAGAAGCTCAGGGCTTCAGAGGGCAGCCTCTGCTGGGGTAGAGCGGCATACACAACAGTACACGGTGCCCGTCTCGCCTCAGCGCCCTCTGGGTGCCGATCTGCCAACCCTGCCGGTGTTCTAGGGCGCAGTGGTCCCCAGCGAGCCTTGTTCTCAGTATCTTCCACCCGTGCACGTAGCGGGGCTGATACGCTCACCAGCCCTGCGGGGGCCTCTTACTTTGGTGTAAAATCACTGAAACTGTTAACACTGTGAAATCAATATCTTAATTATAGATTCGTACACACATCTGCACTTTGTTGTTTCTGATGAGAGAATTCTCCAGAAAGAGGTATTCAGTCAGTGAGCGAGTGGAGGAAGCACCGGCATTTTAGCAATGACTCATCGGAATGCTTCTGATTGGCCATTGCATTCAAAAGCTCAACAGAATCTTGTATGATTGGTTATAACGAGCAGCGCTGTAAAAACGCATCTATCTCTTGGTCAGCGCCAGCAAGCGATCTGAATTTAGCAGCTGATGATATGACTTGCTGAACGTACTCGCACCGGTGTGATTGTATTAAAATTAATACAATCTTAATCTGCTATTTTTTGTCTTTTGGAATCTGCATTCAACTTGACTCCCCTCTGTTATAAGCCACACACGTACAACAAACTAATGTCACAGTGGTACCTTGTGGTGTAATCGAATGTAGCCCAAGTTATTACCTGTTAAACAGTAGACAGCTCATGGTGTTCATCTAATAAATATCTCCATTGCAAGCAAATAATAGCCTTTGCAGATTTTCTTTCAATTCAATGCAGTTCCATAGCCCCGTTTTCAACGCTGCTGATATTTTTTAAACATTACAACTCTGAGTGAACCGCTTCAGACGCTCAGCGCGTGCGGCAGGGAACTGAACGACTCATTCAAACTGATTCATTAACCAATTAACTCGTTTGACAACTGGTTTGATCAGAATTGACTCAAAAGAATGAATCATTCGTGAATGGGCATCGCTCATTGCCCAGAGAAAAGTAGATGGCGCGTTTGGAATAAACCGAAGCATTTATAACATTAATTGCATTAAGATAAAGTAACGAGAGGAGCGTCGCCCACAGTAACGAAGTAAAAGTACAGATTTTTCCCAAAACAATTTACTCAAGTAAGAATAAAAGTACCCATCTTTAAATATACTCCGAAAAGTATTAGTTACCCCAAAAAATTACTCAAGTAAATGTAACGAAGTAAATTTAACTCGTTACTACCCACCTCTGCTTAGTAGATTATTTAGCAGCGTGGAAACTACTGTGAAATGTATCTCAATGGGTCCTGCACAAAGTAGAGAAAGGCTACCATATTTAGTTCGGCTCTGCACAGCCGATGTTCAACGTGGTTACTCCGACAATAGTCAGCCCAAAGCAGGGTCTGGTTATGGAACAGAAAATGAAAACCCTATTAGAGAAGGAGGCCATCGATGTGGTCCCTCCTCAAGACAGGGAAGCCGGGTTTTACAGCCGGTTTTTCATAGTTCCAAAGAAGGATGGGGGGTTGTGTCCAATCATAGATCTGGGGGTCTTAAATCGATCAGTTATGAGACTGAAGTTCAAAATGCTCAGGATCAAGCATGTTGTAGCTCAGATCAGGTCCAAGGACTGGTTTGTCACAATTGAAGTCAACCCATCTTTTCATTGCAGGACACAGTATAAACAGATAGTACCTGATATATGACAACACAAATTAAATTAGATAAAATGAATATGAATCAAGGTCTTTCCCAACTCTTACCTGTCCTCTTAGACGCATGTCCTGCCAACCGCGAATGTTAGCTGTTCTGTGCGGGAAGCCTAGTCCTTTCTCAAAAGGCTGAGTTCCCTGATAATGCCCATGGATGATCTCAGAATGCCCCATGTCCCGCACTGGTTCAATTAGGGCTTCCTGGGCTAGGCAAGACTGCTTAGAATCACAGTCCACCGTGGCTTGTACTGATGACATCATAGACTCCATTGCCTGTCTAGGCAGGGAGCATTGTAGAGACCCCACTCTATTCTGGGTTGATTCTGGGGCCGAGTGCCAACCAGGAGCCCCCTGATCCTGTAGATAAGACAGGAAGGACCCACCACTTAACCTGAGAAATGAGACAGAAAATTATAAAGAGGTAATGACAATGCAGTCTGCAATAATCTGTTAGTTGAAGAAGATATATTTCTGTTACAAAGAACCACAGACAATGAAAAGAGGTAATTATATAAACAAATGCCATCCAATTAATCTTTTCCATAAATACTCTATGAAATGATCTGACGGGAGCAGAGTTTAGCTCCAGACTGCTCCAAAACTTGGTAGAAGTTTCTGGTAATCCTGGAGCCCTTAATCAGTAGGTTCAGGTGTGATCAATTAGGGTTGAATTTAAACCAGCCTTGTGTTCAAAATTATCCCCTATATCCTGATTCACTATTCCCTACATTAGTCAACTAATATAGCCCACTTGAAAGCATGAATGAAAATGAGTAAGCAAATTCTGACACTGAGTGCGCTTACAGAGTTGCCACTTTTGCATAGATTGTACTTGCTGTTTGACAATCATTAGAAAACTTAACAAACTGGCAGCTCCAGGTAGCAATGAAAAGTCAAACTTTGTCATTTAAATTTTTTTGTTATATTCAACTGCCTAAAACAAAACAGGGTTCAAAACTTGTCTAAATATGTTTACCTTGGTCCAATTTTGTACACAATAAAGTGTAAATTAACGGTTGAACCACATTTTCAGTATATATATATATATATATATATATATATATATATATATATATATATATATATATATATATATATATATATATATATATATATATATATATATATACATTTTATCATGAGATTTATATTATACAATGATATTAGATTACTTAAGTAATTATAACCTAATACTTACATTTAAAAGCATAATTTGGCAATTTCTTACCAAAAAATGTTTTTGTCACTGGCGCTCCAGTCCCAATTAAACAGACATGAACCAGCTCATCAAGTTCTTCAGGATTACTAGAACCTTCCAGACCATTCTGTTGGAGCTAAATTCTGCAAGAAAGTGTCCCTCCATGAGCAGGATTGAACATGCCTGGTTTAGACCTTACAACTTTCAAATAGTTTTTGTCTAATTAAAGGCTTTTGAAAAGATGTTTCATCAGCTAAAAAACTGGCATGTTGTTAAATAACAGAACTATTCATTCAACAAACTGTACTTCTATCCTTCACAGCCTGGTATTCATTCTTGCCAAAACTGTATCATGACACTACCCTGACTAAAGTCTGCTTGTAATTTAGAATGACGGGCTGTTCTCATTCTAGAGGCCAAAACTTTTTGAAGTGGGAGATCATTAGTCATTGATATTTTCAGTCCATTTTCCTAAAAGAATAGACTAAACTCTGTGGCACTATTTAAACATTGCCTTGTCTGTTTTCGACCAGCTCTACACAACAATGGGTGGACTGGTTACATTGATTTGGGACAAACCTAGTGTAACATGGAGAGAATTTGGGAAACCAGTTTCACAATAGTGTAGTTTTTTGCAACCGTGTTCAGTGATGCTAGCTATCAGCATGTAAATTATACATTTAAGAATAACCAGATGGCCTCAGAAACATTTTCAAAGGTCTTTAAAATCAAGATTTGAGAATGATTACCTGATGTTACTTCCTGAGGAATATATAGCAGAGTCCCTACTGGTCAACAAAGTAATTCTAAGCCTAATGGGCAACTCACCTGTCATCACCAGGATCTGCCCGTCTTCTTAGCCCAGGTGAATCACTCATTCGAGTATAAACTCGCTGTTGCCCTGAAATGAGAGATATGCTATCTTCTAAGATTGTGCCGTCACCTCCTCCTTCTCCCAAACCTGCACTGGAACTGTCTTTAGTGTTGCTGACTTCTTGACCTACAGCCCCTTCTGACCTCTCCAAACCCTGACCTCTGTCCAGAGCATTGATGTTGACCCCTTCACTCAGACACAGCATCCCAGCAGGACTGGAATCTGAATCTGCCCCAATGGATTGATCTTCAAGTAACTCGATGGAACCACTTAACCCTCCCTGAGCAGAAAGTCCCACTGGTCCGTTTGCACCGGGAGTCCCACTCCTCGAGGGGCCCAGACTCCTGTTCAGTAGCGCCTCAGAGTCATCAGCATTGCTGCACTCCAGTGAAGAGTCCTCTACAGCCACAATGGAAGGACTATTGCCTGAGGGCCAAACCTGTACCTCAGACATCTCCATGAGTGTGTCCTCTTCAGTGGTAGCGATGGGTGCACACTCCATGCTTGAGACTTCTTGCCAGTAGGGATCATTGCCCAGTGGCGAAGGTAGACTGTACTGCATGGAGGCCGGTGAAACTAGTTCTTCCTGTATCACCAGCCCGTAACCTGGATTGACACAGAGAGAGGCAAACTGATACAGGCCCCCCACTGTGCCCCCCAGTCAGCCCCCCACACAAGTGAACCCAGGAGGGATGTGCTCCAGACCAGGGGGTTAGGGAAGGGAGATTGGAGAGCAAGTCCACTGACTTGGTGGAAAGCAAACAGGGGTTAATGTAAAGAACTTAGAGAGGTTGTTGCAAGACGGCTAAAGCTGCTGTAAGCCATTTCTTGTCCCAAGTACCTGATATCAGATATCACAGAAGTAGATGCCCTTAAATAGTCTCTGGGCACTTGAGTGCATCTTTGCACATGGTAGCCAATCAGAGAACCCTCCGCCTGTCAAAGATTTTGCGTGTTTGTTTTGGCCAACATTGGATTTGATGCTAACAGTGATGATTAAAACTGCATTTCAGTTCTGACTGTGTGGCTTTTAATATAAAGCAGAAATACAGCATCACACAACATATCATTTCAAGTCTAGAGAAAGTAGGCAAGGTGGCTTACATAGCTTACAGCAGCTTTGGGTCAGCAGCAAGAGCACAGGCAATTGTTGTAGCATCAAGTATGCAATTGTATAAGACTGTCGCTGCCCCCACTTGTCGTCACAAGAGATAACAGGGATAAGTCAAACCTTTTGACTGTCACCAACCAGGAGGTAAAAGACACCCCTTCAGAACTGTGGAGTTGGGGCAGAGCACCCTGTACACACATGCTTCATCTTTCATGCTCTCATTCTCTGTGTCATAACATTTTGGCTTCCATCAGGCTAAAGAACATGCATGCGAGCCACCAGCAACAATTAATAACCATTGGTCTCATAAGGAATGGCAAGGTCTTACACGTACACATTTGTAAACAGTACTAAACAAATACAGCTGAAATTAACTCATTACATTCATGTAACCTTGATTCAAGTAAAATAATAAATTACATGCAGAAAAACTGTAGTAAAGTGTGAAAACCCGTCCTCTCAAACTACAATCCAATAAGTACTTTGCACCAATATTGGAATTTACATAGACTCAAGCCTTAAAGGGGAAGTGTGTATTTACTGTGTTATTGCATTATATTTATATTATATAGCAAAGTTAGCTCAACCAATGACAGAAGGTTAGGGCGGGACAATCTGGTTCCCTGATCAAAGGCAGTTCGGCTAATGGAAACTTTTTTATTTATTTATTTATTGCTATTCCCTTTGGTGATTATAGTCTTGCGGTAATTATACACTTCTCCTTTAAATGACAACAAGTCAGCAAACAAACAATAGCTATACATATAGTGATATGCCTAGGACCAAATACCAATAAAAATAATTGTGGCTTTAAAGAAAACAAAAAACAAAAACATATATATCCTTAATTGTTCACAATGAGCGTGTTTTCATTTTTTCTTAAACAACATGTATTATTTCATAAGTCAACAATATGTAAGGTCATGTAAGCACCTTAGTACTCTTGTATTATTCATAGTCTATTTTTAAATAGAAGCACATTTTAAACACACTCATTGAGAGAAATGCCAATAAACTCAAGTTTCACTATACAATAAAGAAAGTGTTGTGTATTGTCAGAGAGGGAGAATGATGTGTATTGTCCAAAATAACATTCTTACTCTGACAAAATCAATGGAACTTATTGACCAGTCTGTTTCCTCTCCTCAGTTTATGACCCTCGTACAGATAAGACCTCTCACACAGAGCACACTACACACACCAAAGAGATATATGAACCACATGGCCCTGGAATGGCAGTTCATTGGGTGGATACACTCAATCATGTGACCTCATGCCGGTGTAGTTTCTTTGAAAATCCCTAACACTTTTCAGTAAGGTGCCATTTGTTCTCTACATTAGTTAATATGAAGTAACAATTAAAACTACTTCTAATTCTTTCATTAATCTTGTTAAATGGTAATTTCAACATACCTTATTACATTATTAAAATCAAAAGTTGTATAGGTCAATATTATTAGACCTTAGCAACTGTAACATATGTATTGCTTGCTATTTGTTAATATTAGTTAATGCATTGACTAATGGGACTTCATTTGTAGTTACCAAAAAAAAAAAAAATTAAGGTTAAATGGATGTAAACTGGAATCGAATATTGTTACATATCTGAAAGAACCGGTTTAGTGAGAATTAAAAATATATAAACAGTAATGTTTAGTCGTCAATGATTTAGGAAACTAATTTTGTATGTGCACCTAAAGTAGTATGAAGATAAAATATGCAGAAAAATTGGAATACAAAGTTTTGAGAAAAAACTAAAATGAAATATAATGATGTGAACAGAATAGAATAGAATAGAATGTTCTGCATGGTGTCAGTATACAATAAAAAGATGTTCAGAACAAAAGAGATTGAATAACAATTGAATTTAAAAACACAAAGTGGTCAAAATGTATTTATGTATTTAATGCACTTAAAATTTCAATATCTTTATAACTAATTTGATCTCCTTAATCTTAATGAGTTCATATGCATCTTCTTCCTGATACACTTTTACTACAGTAATTATAACTATAGACACCATGGTGTTTTGGCAGAAACCATGAAAAACTTGAATTGAATGATTTCCCTCTTTAATTTGCTTATGACATAAAAGACTCACAATATCATTTGTATAGAAGTGACAAAGGGTGCATGAGTGTAGTGAAAATGTAGTATGTATACTGTATAAAGGACAGCATCCATTTGATACATACACTTCACTTCATTAGCTCTTGTGCCTTTGCTGTGTATCATAGGCCTTTTATTACAGGCAGAGTGGGAAACAGACATAGACTCACAAAATACACACACAAAAAGACAAACAAATAAGGCACAAGTCACAAGCTCATGAGAATAAAGTAAAAAATAAATAAAGTGGAAAAAAAAGGAGAATAAAGTTTTCAAATAGAAAACACAAGCCAATCCATAATATGTTATGTATTAACAGAAACATAACATCAACTTACACAGAAAAAGCATAATTGTGAACAAATACTTATTTGTATAAGTGCCTAAAACTGATAGTAAGGAGTTGAACAGGATCCAAGAATTCACAGGTAATAGACAGACATGAGGAAAATGACAACATTGAGTATAATTAAGTGATTGTACAGTGACCAAAAAAGGTTAAAAAAAGAAAAGTAACAGAAACATTTTTCTGTGCTCCTCAAGCAAAGAGCTCAACAACTATCAAAGCAACTATCACAAATAGCACTAGCAAGGCCTTCATGCAGCTCTAACATGCCAAGCAAGATCCACTGACATCATGCTAAAAAGTGATTTATATATATATATATATATATATATATATATATATATATATATATATATATATATATATATATATATATATATATATATATAATTTTATACATTTTTTTCCCATTTGAAGGGCAACACACGGGACGATAACAAAATGTGCCAATAAGACAGTTAAGTGATAACAGAATATAATTACTCCCTGAATCAAACATTTTTTGGTTGGATGAAGTTAACTTTACGTAGACTTTATTTTGTTTTACTTATCTTTATGCTAATGCACACGCACTCCATGAATTGTCATTGTGTCCTGTTTTAGAGCCGTTCAAGCTAAAGTTTTATCAAAATCTCCAAGGAGAAGCATTCATGCCTTATGCCCTCCAGTGATACATGCAGACAGGGTCCAAAATTAACATTTAATTTTAAGAATAATAATGTGAATCTTGCTAATATATGTGATATATATGTTGCTTATTCAAGTGCTAGTCTATTTATCTAAGATGCCTAAAATTATGTGTTTTTTTTTCTCTATGTGGCAATACGACACCAAAGCCTAAAATAATATATTATATATATATAACCTTTTTATATATAATATATATTTTTCACCCGCCACTGGCAGATGTGGCATGAAGTTACTTTTGGACCCTGCATGCAGAGATTATGGAATGAGGTACATCCAGGAGAGTGCCACAAGAGCATGTCAACAGGCCTCATAGCAGAAAGACAAGAAAGGGTTGTTTGGGTAGAAGGAGACAGAGTGAAAGAGAGAGAGAGAGAGAGAGACAGAGAGACAGAAAGAAAAGGAGACAGGTGAGTCAGAAACACCTCCCTCCTGTAGGGGGCGCTAAGCATACAACTGGTTATGGAGGGGATTGATCACAGAACAGAGCAATAACTTTCCTTTTTTTGGAGAGGGGAAGGTGGCTTGGAGGGGAAAAGAAAACACACGACTTGTCTGAGGACAGAGAGATAAATGAGGGCCAGAGGTCAACATGATGTCTGTATGAGGTCAAAGGTCAGAGAGGAGGTGCATAAGAGGAGGAGGAGAAGGAGAGGAAGAAGGCTGGGCTGCATGTGACATATCAAGAAAAACACAAAGCATGGCGTAAAGGGAACAGGTTTAATGCTCTGCCTGAATAAACAGAAAACTCCCGCCATTTTGCCCACTATTTCAAGATGTTGCACACACACAAACCATGGCTGTCCCTTTTAAATTTACTAGGCTTTTATTCTTGTTATTCATAGTAGGCCATTAAAATTATGTGAAATCTAGACTGTTAGCATTCAGTTGAGTATCTCACTATGGATGCAAGCTTTCATTGTATTCCACAGAAGCCCTGTTTCATTAATGCTTGTGTCTAGAGGACAGTACGCATACGCTTTTAATACATAAAAAGAAAACAGATACTGTAGAACAGAAAAAAATAGAGCAAGCTAGTGTCAGAGGTCTTTTTTGCTTTTGTTAACTGTATAATAAGTGAAAAAAAACAGATAGAATACAAAAAGATCATAAAGCATTATAATATATATATATATATATATATATATATATATATATATATATATATATATATATATATATATATATATATATATATAAAGCCAAGTTTATATATTATATATTTATATATATTATAAGAATATAATTAGAATAGAGAGTGCTAGAGTTAGAGAGTCAAATAAAGATGGAAGAGATGTGTCGATTCTTGATGATGGTTAAGGACTCAGATTGAGTTGACCAGGAGGGAACATTTCATTAAAAAGTCCGTAAAAGTGACTTTTCAATCAAGCGACGTTCACTTGCAGAACACAAGCTTCTAGAGGGCACATAAGTCTGAAGTAATACATTTAGGTAAAGGGGTGCAGAGCCAGTGGTAGTTTAGTAGGCAAAAATCAATGCCTTGAATTTTATTCAGGGTTGAATTTTTAGTTCAGTTCTGTTTTTTCTAGTCTGAAACAAAGTGTCATTTTTAACACTGAAACTATAAGGATATGGTCACAATGTCTTGGACTGTGGACTGAAACCCCCTGAAATGTTGGGTCTCAGTCCATTTGTTTGGTGTGCACCAAGGTGTGCGGATAACCACACTAACAGAGCAATCGCACCAGAGTTTGTTTAAATCGAACTAAGGTGTCTTAGAAAAGACGCTCTTAGACAAACACTCACAAACTTCCTTAAGCACTTTCTCTCGGGGAAATCCACACTACCATTCTGAAGTGCGTTCAACTTCATCAAGTGGACGAGAGATGTTTATATGGACAGAACATCAGCCAATCGATTTTTGGTGAGAGTCTACTTATATGTTCACTTATTTTGAGACTATCTGCTTAATACTAGAAGATAACCAATAGGATGTGTTTATCTCCAACCCTAATCAAACATGCTTTATCCAGCTAATCAAAGCCTTTAGGAGTGCTAGAAACTTGCAGGCCTTCTATCTTGTCTCCTATCTCCATGCATCATCCTGTTTGGCTTTTCTGATAAAATGATATAGGCTGGATATTGTGGACTAATTATAATTATGGACCACACAACTTTTCAACAACTGGATTTTAGAGTAAACAAATGACCATTGACCGTAACTCGTAATGACTGGTACATCAAGCTGATTCTTCGAAATTCACTGCCTGTTCTCAGGCTCAGACTCTTCTGATTTGGTGATTTACTACTCATCACTGGATCTCTGTAGCCATGTTGATATAGTGACATATTGCACTCCTGCCCATGTTCATTCATTGCATGGCTGGTCTCCCACAAACTAAATTACCACATTCACAGCTGCTCCAAAATGCTGAAGCCAGGCTTTTATTCGGTTAAGGAAAGTTGATTTTAAAAATAAGTCACTGTCAGGTTTAGCACTCCAAAATATTATTGACCATCTTTACCTATACTCTACCCATAACTCAGGTTATCTGATTAATTACTGTTGACTGTACTCCACTGTCACTTTAAACCTAATGGTGACCAAGCCTTTTCTATAGTAGTCTACAATAGTCTTCCTTACTATGTGAGATCACCTCCACCAAATAGCCATTTTTAAGTAAATTATTGAAAACGCTACTTTCAAGGTATTAAATATGATGGTTGTCCTTGTACTGATATTTCTCCATTTGTACAGCACTTAGGGTCAGCTTCTGTTGTTTCAAAATGGTTAAATAATTAAACATGCCTACATAGTGATAGTGTCTTGGTTTTTGTAAGCACTGTGTGTGGTACATAATGAAAAGCATCCACCTCTTGCCAAGCTTGACAAGTACATTATGTCCCTAGTCTTCCTTTTCTGCTCAGCATATGCGCAGCAATTTATCTCTCTTTCCTTTGCTCGACCGAAAGAAAAAAACTACCTGCAGCAGGAGCCATCGAGGAGGCGAGTGAGGTACCACTTCCCCACGTTTCAGTGTTGATCTACAGGATTTGTGTAAGTGCTGCCATCACAGCAGAAACTGCAAAGTCTCACTACAAAAGGAAGAGATTGCAGACTGAAAAACAGCAGGTAAGAAAGTGCTCCCAAAATTGGTTTTGCAGTCACATGCAAAAACAAACCTTTCACAAGCAATTGCCCATCCAAGGGAGATCAGTGCTTAGGGTAAAAGGGATTCTCCACATGTCTTCTACAGGGACTTTATTGAACAGCTCACATCAAGAGTACAGGCGCCACAAGCTTTACATTCCCATCAAAAGCAGACAGCTTGAAGTGAAGCATAGCTAAATGGGCTTCCAATGCATTTACTGTCTTTCAGGGACTTGAACTCCACTTTAGTGCTCACCAATTACCAGTTATCTGGGACAAGGTATCTGTCATTCCAGAAAAGACTGGGTGTTGTCAAAGATCTCTTCACTTTAGAGATGCACTGAGCCATGGAAATGTCCAGAGCCTAATGGTCATACAGAAGAGAAGGAGAGAAGGTAATGGCTAAATCTCCCCAGTCAGAAAAAGGAATAATCAAACCTGGATGCACCAGTGATACCAGCTGGGATTTTCGGCACAGTTCTCTCCAAAGACTTGTTTACCTGAGGGACTAACCAGCAACTCTCCCTACTAAAGAAGAGAGGAAAAAGAAGAGGGTATCTTTATGGTTTCCCTCTGCAGGGCAATAGTCAAATAAGCAGCACAAATGGCGCTCCTATGAATTCTCTCAAGCACTTCACATTCTCACAGTTCCACATACCTTTCACAGTTTTATCCTCCAAATAACACTGCATAACAAAAGAATCTACAAAGTGGGAGAACATGCGGAGAGCTACTGCTTCCTTCGAAATGGTGAGTCACTCAGTAGCTGTCCTAACACAGACCATGTGCACATGCACAATGCAGTGCACAAACTCACTTGCAGCTCCACCACTAGATGCCACCACGGTGCTGTGCATAAACAAACGGCCAGCATGCACAAAGTCTCAGGCTAGGGTCAGGTCTCTCTCTCACATGCACAAGGTGTGGACCTGCTCTCTGGAAGCAATCATCTTTGTTTTTGTTTTTTACAGGGAATGGAAACTGAGTGTGATTAATGTATACTGGCCAAAGCCGAATCCAGGGAAGTCATCAACATTTGCACAGTATAGTGGAAGTGATCCCTCTACCATATTTCAGACGAGAAATCTAGCACTAATCTTAGCTTTCAGTTAAGGCACTAACTCGTTTATTGAGCACATTCAACAAGGGGATGACTCCGTGGGCTCTGTTTTAGGGGGTGCAATATGGGATGCCTGTGCAGGGCTGTGGTGTCTACACAATACATACTCAACAAGGCTTTTTGAATGAAGAATGAAGCGAGGAAGAGGTTTTTTTTTTTTAATTTAATAAATACAATGATGATAACCCCATTACTTAGAGTTAAGGGGTGACTAGACACAAGCATTGTATTTGCCAGTAAAAGGGACTGGCGTAATGAAACAGGCATTTCTGAGAAATTCACAGAAGGGGCATATCCAGTATATAGTGAGACACCCACTAAAGTAAAGCTCTCTCTATAATCTATTCATAAACAAGTGCGAGCCAGCGTCTAATGAAATGCAGCCTGTTATTAGTCATTATTGTGCATTGTACTTTTGCTACAGACTGTGACTTTTTTTTTTTAAAGCTTTGCTTAAGCTTTGCCTAAAGCTGCCCCATTACAATTAATATCTTAACGTACTGTACCCTTGAACAAGAACTAAATCCTATCGGATATCATCAGACTACTGTCTAATATCACTTAAATAGATCAAGACGTTGAGTAAAGATTTTCCTGACCTGTTGAAACTCATACCCCAATGAAGAGTGTGAATTGAAACAAAGCTGCAAAAACAACTTGTTTTCTGCTTTCACAACTTTATGACATCAAATGAATGGATAAAATGCATGACTGTTTCCTGCATATTTGTTTACATCATAACCTCAATGGTTTGCCATAGTACTGTACTAGAGGAAAAAGTGAGACAGACGCCAGTATTTTAGTTATATCAAAGGTGCTTCAGGCAGGATTTTTGATTTTTATTTTTATGCTATAGATTGATATATTTTACCACTGCAAACACATCTCATGCCATGACTGGTGAATTTTGTATGTGCTGTTTAACAGTTTAACTGTTAAAAGTATATCTTGAGAAACCTGAATGTCATGGATTTGTAGCAGTTATATGGAATGCCAAACCTGACAAAATTATAAATAAATAAATAATTAAATATACAAATACATTTTTAAAAAATAACAAAAAATACGTCTTTAAAAAAAAAGTTTTTTTTTTTCACGTTTATTTATTTCTACATTTCTGTGTCCATAGGTAAATGAGGAGGGCGTGTTATACATCAGGAATAGCAACACCTTCCATTGAGCCCATATGAACACAAGAAGTTTAGCCTACATGAAGTGCCTGTTGATAGTGGGACGAATGACTTAAATGGGCAATATGGACAAAACCTTATGCAGTAGCATATTGGGTTCATATTCTGGCATATTCTGCTTGTCTGTAAGTATTTTATTAATGGTAAAATTATTATTAATGTTATTAAAGGCACAAATGTAAGTTTTTGCTGCTAAAGGTTGCTAAAGGATTTTCAAATCAACAATAAAGGAGAAGCTTGATGATGCTGTAAAGGAGGGTGGAGCGATAGGAGATGTTGTTTTCACCATTCAGAGATGCCTAATCACGGAAGTAATGATTTTTAAAAAAAAGTTTTAACCTATACCTTCAAAAGTTATTCACACAGCGAATAAATTATACAGAGAAAGCGAGAAAAGATCATTTTATAACAGTATATGACTGACTTCAGTCTAGCTTGAGTTTAAGCACTCTTAAAAAAATCCTCTTATAATCAATAAAACTGTCTATTTACTGTTTGAAGAAATTAATATTCTCCTTACATCATATGTACATCTGCATCATGTTGTATATGATGCAAGAATTCGCCAGAGAGCAGAAAAACAGCTCAGAATTTTTAAATTACAAATGCAAAATTATCTTGTTTACTCTTTTCTTTTCTTACTTTTTTGTATGTAGATTTATATATTACTTTTTTTTATTTTATTTTATTTATTTATTTATTTATAATTTTGTCAGGTTTGGCTTTCCATACAGTTTCAGATTTGTATGCTTCACATAATTTCATCTTTCAGTGAATGCCTTGGATATTTACGGATTAATGATCTATTGTAGGGGTATTGATACTTATTTCCGATTGTTACCCAGTCATGACATTGGGGGTTTACAGTAAAATCTTGAAAGAAAAGAAGCACAATAACAGCACCTTTAAATGTATTACTAAAATATGACTACTGTATTATACATTATAAATGAACCTCTGGTAATACTATAAAAAGTTATGTCATGACCCTTTTAATGTCCCTTCAGGGTGATATTAATGTATATTTTGCACTGTCTTTACCCTTTGCATCTGAAGAACTACTGTAATATACCTGTATTTCACATTAGCCTAAGGCTTTCAAGCATAAAACGTGCATCTCTCTGCACAAGTACAATGTGTGGTAAATGTTACCACAAAAGCACAGGAAGCATGCTACTAAATCAACTGATATCTTAATAAGGTTACCTTTGTCAATGGTAAAAAGGAACCAAATTTCATCACACATCAGGTAGTCAATGCACAGAAATGTGACAGACTACTGTATGTTACTGGGGTTAAGTGCAACTTAAGCTGTATTGACAAGATCTGTTGCATGCTGTTGAAAATGTTATTTAAGTTATTTAAGTTGTCCAAATTGTCATAGTGAGGTGGGATGACTTTTCATGATATGATAACCAAAATAATTCTAATAGGCATTTTTAAATGTAAACAGTGTATTCTGGCTAGTTACAGCAGAGACCATCTTCCAGGGGAAGATACCAATCTCTAGCTACAATATGTTGTAAACATGGAATTGGAGGCTTCTGTGCCTGATTGTAAGTGAAAAAATGATATCTGTATGATTAGATCATGTCTCTCCCTGGAATTTTTGAGTGGATATCAAGCAAAAGTAGTCATGTCACTTAAATTTGGACTTAAAATTGGACAGACAGTAATGGTAAACTGCAAGCCACAGATATAGTCAGAGCTTAATTTGTATTATACTCAGTAACATACATTTATCTGAATGAGTAACTTAGAATCTGTCAATAGTGGTTTGTTCATTCAAACACACAAGCACATTTCCTTAATCTCAAATATTTCCCAATTTCAATGGGTACGAGGACCTTTGAGGCATTTTAAAACATTTCCCTGCAAAATAGTCAAAACATTTGGACAGTCTACAAAGAATAGCAACATAGCATAGTTCTGGAGGGGTGTCTTCAGTTCTGGTCCTGGTGACAGCAGAACTGAAAGAGCAAATGTTAGGTTAATGGCCAAAATATAGGGGGGGAAAGGGTCAGAGCAGAAGATACAGCAGCAGATATCAGCTGGATGAGAGGAATAGCCAGATTTTGGAAAGAAGGATTATGTGGGACAAGTGAGAAAAGTGTAGAAAGGGGTGTCTCTCACTTACCATTTGTGATGCCAGGAGATAGATGGTCTCTCTCTTGATGCCTAGACCTGGAAGTATCTTGCTCCCAGCCCCCCTGCTGACCTGTGGGTGGTCCCTGGCCCTCCAACATGTTCACAATGTCCATTCGGTCAATGCTCTTGAGGGCCATGTACAGGCTGTCCACTACAGCGGTGAGAGACACACAGATGGTGGAGAAATGGAGAAGGGGAAGACAGGGTAGTTGGACATAAAGGATGAGGACAGAGACACACCACTGACAAAACCAAAGGATTTCAAGAAACTATTAGCCAAGACATCCAAATAACAATAATCTCAAAACGACATTAGGATTAATTGTTAAATTTGTTTTGTTATTCAAAATAAGTAGATTCTGTATATAAATCTGTCTCAGTCACGTGAACTTTTCTTTACAGCCACCATATTTATCACCATCAGGGGGAAAGCAATGGTAGAGAATTCAAAAATATCCCACAAGTCAGTCATACATAGGATGTCTTGAGCAGACTATCATGGGACCAATGAGGTTCTCATTTTCACCAAAGAAGATTGGGGAGCCCCAGCCATTTGCACCGAAGAAAGTTGGCCATTTTTTAAGCAGGCTCTCCACATTAAGAACCCAGAGGTAGGATGCACACCAGTTTGACGGAGTTCAATATTCATGTTTTGGGAAGTTTTATTTTGACAAACTAAAACAGGGCGATGGGACAGGGCCTATATTACCTCAATGAACTTTGGAAGGGAGGAGCCAGGGCAAGCTATCACTGGCCTCACTTCTATTAAATCAGTGCAGGGCATACCAATGGCTCCCCATGTCTCTTCATCTTAGGCGGCTGTTTACACCCATAAATCTCTGAGGTGCTGGAGAATGGTGAGATGGATTCCTGGCCCGGAGCAGGTGACAACTGAAAGCCCTATACTAATTTAGCTTTTAGCTTTGACTTCCATCCTGCTGCTTCCTCAAATCCATTCCACTTGGCTCATTGAACTCCATTCTGTAACAAAGCATCTTAGCATCTATGCCGCTCAAGTGGGTCTGGCTGTGAGCTCACGTATTCTCATTAAACAAGCTGTTATTTAACTGAATGTTCGTCAATTGTTTGCCTGTTGTTTAAAAGCATCATGTAGTCTTTGTTGCAGCTTTGAATTGCATCTGTGTCTGTGTAATTTGCTGCATGTCACTGGATTTTAACTACTGTACTTAGTGCCTTTGAGGTGCAACATTTAATCCCATGGCATGACCCAAAGCTTGGTTGGCGCTCTGTGTTGTCTCCATGACAAGATCCAATGCTGTGTGTTTCTCAGTCCATAAGTCTTTAAATAGCTTCCCTTCCTCAATGGCTGTGCTCACCTCAACCCAGAGCTCTGCAACATACAGTAGCAAGCTGCAGAGACACTGATTAAGTTCTTTATAGAACCTGTACAGGAGCTGGACTTACATAATTGGCTGTTCGTGGATAGCTGAGGTGCCAAATTCAACCCCAAATTTGGTCAAGGGGGCCAGACAGGCGTCCAGAGATTGCTTCACCTTCCCCTGTTTTCTGCTCTCTCCTTTACCAAGAATGCTTTAAAAAAAAACACAAACTTGAAATGGCATAGTTGCCGGCCATTCAGCTTCTAGGTGCTCAGCAGTTTGGCGACAGACGGGAATAAACAAGTCTCTAGATGTGAAGAAGAGAAACCACCCTCCTCTAATCCATTGACATCATCTTCAGGAAGACTAGGGAAGAATATGCCATGATTGAGTCGGCTGTGCATTACATTCATCTGACTGAGCCTAGTCCTCTATAGCCAACATCAAAGCAGAGAGGTAAGGATTTGATTGGGGCAGTTCAGAGGCTCAAAACTCAATTGGAATTGCACCAGTTTTGAAGCAAGAATTGTCTGGGTACATCAAATGGCTCCAAAACTTGTTTCTAGAATCTCCCAACATTGCAAATGATGAATGTCTCATTCGTCAGGTTTTGAAGTCTCCACTAATGCTATGATGACCTGGATCAAGTGTGTTTGATTACGGAGAAGGACAAAGACTTCTTCCGAAATTGCATTCTCTCTTGAGTGGGTAACTGTTCTGAATAAGTAATTACTTTCGCGACCGCAAAATTAGTTAGTTCTTTATAGCATAAATGTAATCTGGACTTACTACAGTCACCATTGTCTTGTGACCTACCGGTTTCATTGTTTTGTGCCACTGCATTTTGTCACATACTGTTTTTTGCCTACTATATAGTAAGGAAGTATGTGATTTCGGATGCAGCCCTTTTAAGGAAATTCCAGGTACAGTGGCCCACTGCTCGTGTCCGAAGCAATAAGTCCTTCCTCTCAATATGATTGGCACATGCATTTGGGCAAGGCTGTGTTCTGCGGTTGTGCAGTGGCACTCATATTTTGTTCTAGATAGAGCACAGTGCTGAAGTGGCTGAGGCACTCAAAACTATTTTTGTTTCATGCAACATCCCAATAACTTGTTGGCTAGCTGCGACTGTAATGGACCGAAATGGAAGTAGTTCACAAACATCACAATTTCCTGAAATGAACTTGAAGAGACAGTCTTGAAGAGCGACATTCTGAATGAGAATTGGGCTGCTGGCCAGCTTCATACAGAAGTGCCTAAAGGCATGCGTAAAGGTCTTCAAGTGCGGCCGTGCAAAGACACAACTCTCATAGAGTGGTCTATGTGACAATTACTTGACTGATAGAGAACTGACAGACCATTGTCCTGCTCAGATCGTAGCCACAGTTCTTCCTCAAGAAAACACAGATCACAAAAGCAGATTGTTCTCCATGGTGATTGTGCAACCAAGCTTTTTTCTGGGGTTTTCCAACTATACATTCATATACAAATCACTGATAAAATTATTTTTAGATAGATGATAGAACATCCCGTGTATATTGAATGTATATCATATTTTCATATCCATAAATGGTTATTTCTACCTCTGATTTGAAAAGGGTTCAGAAATGGGGGGGGGGGGGGGGGTGGTGAGAGGGAAAAGTCTGCATGATAAGGGAAAGGCCTGAAGCACAGCAATTCAAAAGTTTCAATACCTTTGTTGGATCCTGCAGCATTGCAAGTTGAAGGCATGCTGATACTTATTGCAACAAATATGGCGGCACGTTCATACAGTTAACGTCACTTGAGACAGATTAATAATGTTAAATTTGCTCGCAATTAGTTTAGGTATTCATAGGATCAAAGTGAATGGACACTATGGCACTCACTTTTGGCTCTCTTCCCCTCTCGAGCGGCCCACAGGTTGAGCAGTGTCGAGCTCTGCTCTAAAAGGGAGTTGGGATTCTCCACACGGATCTTATTTATTTCATCTACATTAAACTGCAGTTCACGTCCCAACTCTGCACATGAATTAGATATGATACATTATGCCCCAGCAAGAGTGAATGTTTCTTCAGAATTAAGTGACTCATTTCAGACTAAATCATAATTTACCAAAGTATAAGTGCTGATTTTGTGCCACTCGATAAAAATACTGTGTTACTAATAAATTGAGTCAATAATCAAACAAATATAAATTGTATAAAAAATTGAAAAAATATGAAAGTTAAAAACAATTGTTTACATTTCCATGTGTAAATTGTGTGTAGACAGGAGTGGGAGTATTGACAAAAAACCAGCAGGCAATGGAATTGCAGTCAAATAAGATTCATGTGCATTTATTTGCATATATGATATGAAAGTTTATGACAGGATCTGACATGTCTCCTTCAAATTCTCATATAATTGCCACATTTTGGACAACTAAACTGACTATATCTGTTTAAATCCGTATATTCTCGTGTATAAGTTTTCAATTAAAAATGACATTGAATTCAGCAAATCTTTAAATAATCAATTCATCTGCTTCAATTCAATAATTAAAATCAATAACGGTTTTCAATTGATTATTGAGTTGTCAATTAATTCATCAACTCATTATTACATTGCATGAATGGGCCCCCATATGAAGTCCCTAGCATGAAAACGTTTAGCTTGTGCAAAATGCTCTTTTGTAAAGCCAAAGAATTAAGCCAATGGTCAATATTTAATCTCATCTGCACATGCTAGACAATGTGAAATGTTCTTGAGCTTTGGTAAATTTGGACCTTAAAGTAAATGACTTGTCAAAACATTTTATATTCTGTACATGTATGTGGCAGAGAAATAACATCCAGATATGCCTTGACAAGACATGAGCAGTTAAGCATTATGCTTGGTGCATCCAAACCCACACACTCACCAGCCCAGCTCAGGCCTAGCTGTTCAGCTATTAAAGCCATCTTTAACTCCGTCCTTTCCATGGCGCTCAGTGATGCTGCAGAAACCAGACCATCATTGGCTCAAGAATTCAGCAATCTGATGCTGCAGCTCACATCTTATTCAAAGCAGGGTCAGGCAAAGGTTGAATGAGATTTGGGGGCTTAACATGCAGATGTGAGTGTGGGAGCAATCTTACCCATGGCTGGTTCATTTAGAGCACTGTATCTTTCCCTCAGAGCCAAAGGAGTCAGAGTTCTCCTTCGCTCATCACTTCCTATAATCTGTTATAAAGAAATAAACACACTGTAAGAGATCGCTTGAGGATTTAACTCTTTATATTAGCATCTGTTTGTGTAGGAGATGTGAGAACCGTGATTATCAACATTTTGCCGTATTACCTTAATGCATGGCGGCATGGTAACATTGAGGTTGCACAACACATGCTGATTATCTTCATATTTGGTTGATTTGCGCAAGAAAGACAAAAAGCCAGAGGGATCTTTACTGCTGTCCCTCACCTGGGGAAATAAGAAACGGGTGGATATACCAATAACATGTGACGATACACTGATACTCATAAATATTAAATGGCGAAGAAAACTGTCATGCAGTGCCTTTTTTTTTCTTTTTTTTTTTTTTTTAGCCAAGCATGGGTTCCTGTTTCAAGGCATAATATTACATTTTGTGCGTTTTTGTCATATTCAGTTTTTAGGGCGGGTGACCTCATGGCCCCTCCCCCTTTACGCCACTGCCTGTCAATGTTGAGTGAACTAATTTGTATTCCTTTTATAACATTTGTACATTGTGCCGTCAGAATGAGAGTCTGATAAGGATCACAATAATCCACAAGTAATCCACAAACATCTTAAAGCTACAAGAAATGTATCCATCATTAAGACATTTTAACTTCAATCTTTTGCTTCCTGCTAAAAAATGAGTCCTCTATCCATAATATTACTTTCGTGAGAGGACAGCAGGAGATTTGACTTTTTCACTGGAGGAAGCTTTATTTTAGATTGTGGACTGCTGTTTTGCACTGCTATATTGGCCAGAATTGATGTTTGATCTTAAAAATGCTTTTATGGATTTGCTTCAAACAAGCACACCGCTTTTGTCTTCTCCAGACATTAACTGATGGACTGGAGTGCTGTGGATTATTGTGATGTTTTTATCAGCTGTTTGGACTCTCATTCTGACGGCACCCATTCACTGCAGAGCATCCATTGATGAGACACTGATGCAATGCTACATTTCTCCAAATCTGATGAAGAAACAAACACATCCACATCTTGGCTGTCTGGAGAGTTAGGACATTTTCAGCTAATTTGACCCATTCTTTTAACCATTGAAACACTCACACAATAACCAGTACAAATGATCTAAACCTACATTTTATGACCTAGTTCACAATGGCTGAAAGAATCTAATTTGGAGGAAATGACAAGGTAAACATGTAAAGGTACTGTAAAAACGGGCAGTGAGGACTTTACTTTGACAGACACAGGCAGTCTGTTGTCTTTGAAGGCTTGGAAGTTAAAACAGCGGGGCTGCTGGGCCGCCTTCCTAATGGGAACCAAGTTTCCTGAACACTCCAAATACAGCGGCATTCCCTCCATGACCTACAGAACAAACGGCAGCCAGGGGATTTAAACGTTCATCAATCACATGATAATATATAGATGATATATAGCAAAGTCAACATGAAACATCATCAGCAACACATTAACTTCTGTAATGTCACATATTTAAGAATATTTTATAATAGTTTAATATTTATTTGAGTTGGATTGTATTGTGAAAATTGGGTGTTTTATTCCAGAAGTAGTCAAATGCAAGTTTGTGGTGGATTATGAATAGTCGATTTGTAGTTCATACTGACTTTTTCATACAGCATTTCTTTCCCTGTTTTTTTTTTAAGTATAAATGTAAATGATACTTTATTGTAGAAATAATGGCACAACTGATGCATTGTTATGTACTGTCTATATGAAGTATGTAGCACACTATATCATATGACCTCTATGTCTCTGCTGCGAGCCACTTCAGTAAAGTTCTCGTGCTGCTCCAGGGTTTTGTCCATTTTGTCATCAGTCATGCAGTAACAGCGGAGTCGGCCCTCTCGGGCTTCATTCATCTTTGCAAAAACTACAAATTTGGCCATGTATGGCACGGCTGTCAGCTCGCGGTACAGGAGGTTAGCAAAGGTCACGGCCTCTGCGGTCCGAGGACAGTCTGCCAGCCAGAAACTGTGGGAGAGCAAAACAGACTTTGAGTCAGATTTTGAATATGATATATACAAAGTTGAATAATAAAACACTGTTGTGAAGACGAAACTCATATTTCATCTTCTGAAATAACCTAACGTGATGTGGAGATATGGTGCTTACCGGGCAGAGACATTAGTGGTGAAATTGGCACAGTCATTGGCATACAGAAGTTTGGTGGTACCAGTTATATCTTCCCACTGGGCAGGAGCTGTGCCACCTATGACATGTCCAGAAGTGCAGATCAAAATAAATATGCAGTAGACATGTCTTAATCAACATGTATTGCTTACAAACCTAATCCTTGCATAGATTCACTCCTGCATCTTTGTTGAGCAGTGCAACTTCTGTGCCACCCAAAAATATTTTGAATTTTTTTTTTTAAACATTTTTAACATTTCTATATCTTTCTCGTTTTTAGGCTCTGCTATCTCTTTAAAGGTCAGTAGATTTCTTGCTATTTTTAATATCTTCTGGACAAAAATCTTAGTATCTTCGCATCAAAAGCCTCAGACAAAAATGCCTGACTGCTTATCAAAGTAGCAGCACACTCTCTTCAACAAGCTGTCATTCATCTCTAAAAATTATTGTTTTATACACCACCGCCTCACTATTTATTAGTCCAGTTATGAATGGCTTCCTTAGTTGTGCACATTAAACATGGATATATATAGAAATTTGCCCCATCAGTATTTTTGTCTTTTCCAGTAAAAACCTCTAAACACCCTTACAATTAGATAATGGAGAAGCAAAATTGTCATGCATTTGCAGTATTATTTATATACTATTATAGCATTTCTTTATTTTAGCTTTTCATTTTTATGTAGTTTTGTTATGTGCTTAGTAATTTGTTGTTGTACTTTAACATTCAGTCAATTTTTGTAGTTCTCATTTCAAGTTTTTTCAGCATTATTCCAATTGTTTTAGTTAACAACAACATTTATTTGCAATTGCATGAATCTGACAGGAGAAAAAAAAAATTGTCACAGTTCTTTTTTGTGTTTTCGTTTAGTTTTTGTCTTTATGCCCAATTTAAGTTTGATCAAGGCTGCATCCGAAAACATCGCTGCAATATCAGGCAGTGACTTTGCAGGCAGCGTTTTTGCACGAAAGCACCTCATGAAACAGATTTCGGACAGGCTTCTGAGGCAGAGTAATGATCTACAGCAAAATACAGTTTAGAGAGCTTTGGTGATAACTAGGTAGATATTTAATTACTGTAATATTAATTTCTCTGTTAGAAATGACTTCAAAAGTGGAAAAAGTTGATCAAAAATGTACATTTACACACAAACTGACCACTGACCGCAACTTTCAGACGCCATATTTATTTTTTGGCTTAACTGTCACAGAATGGAGCGCACAGGATTGTGGGATATCAAAGGCAGCAAAGAATACATCTATGCTGCCTTCAAAAACCGGCCAGATGAATGCATCTCAGGATACAGGAAGTGAAGCTAACATTGAATTCAGACATGCCTTGATGCATTCCTACCTTGGAACGCGTCCTCTGAAGGCATCATTTTTCAGTTTTTGGATGCAGCCCTAAGGCGTTTCTCAATGTCAAGGATGCTTCCTTGGTAGGACTGATCCTTCCAAGTCACTTCCTTCAGAGGCTAGGTGAGACACCTCTTTAGCATACGGAGAACACGTAAATGGAACAGGCTAGCAAGTGCACGTAATTGCGTCATTACGTCAGTGAAAAGGTCCGTTTGAATAACGCTGTGAATGGTATCATTAAATTACTTTGGACAACTTAACTAGTTATTTATAAAATAAATGCCGTTGACGCAACCAATTGTTAAATCACCGGTCCGGTTCAGTTAACCATTTGTATTTGTATAATTTACAATATCAGAAGTAATTTGTACTGGCATTTAAACGTCAAACTTTTATAACTACAGTTATAACAAATGTTTGGTAGCGTAAATAAAAACCGTTAATGCTCTGACTACGTTAATGTTCAACATTTTTTAATTTTTGAACTAACGTTAGATAGCATAGGATTGTGGGTGATTTGAGAGCACGAAGAGCACGAAGGATACACATATGCATCCTTTCCTGTGCATGGGATATTCTTCGAACGAAGGACTCAGTCCTTGGTTGAAATTCCGAGGATCCTCGACATTGGAACAGTCCTTCGACGGATGTCGATGACGTAGCATCCTCGAAATACTGGCTTCCGAGGATCCTTCCTTGACATTGAGAAACACCTCTAGTTTCTGTTTCTCTTGTTGATTAGTTCATTCAGTTCACCTGTGTTTGGTAATCATCTCATTAGTTCCCTCGTTTAGTATCTGTATAAGCTCTCCTTGTTCTGTCCATTATTAGTTTACATGGAATTGCTTTTGCTCTGCTCTGTTGGATTTATTAAAATATTGTGGATTGAACTGCTCTTTGTTGTGCGATTAACTAGCTTAAGCGAACCGTGACAGAAATATTATCAAATGAGATAAGAAAGCTAAACATGCTTCAAGCTAATTTATCAAGGATTTATCAAATGTATTCAGGATGATTAGATCTCTGTAATAATGATGCAGAAAAAAGACTTTGCAATGTAGAAGTGTTTGGCAGATTTTTACCGATGACGCTGCAGAGCAGGCGGAGGCTGGTGGTGTCGCCCTCGCCTGCGTCCCGTGGACTCTCCCTCCAGGAGGGAGGCAGAGGGATCCTCAGGCCGATGGGACGGTGAAACTTGCGCCGACGAGGCTCTACTGTCACCACAGGGCCGAAAGTGGCCTGGTTCCCCAGAAGTTTGCCCACCAGCTCATCAGGGACTGGCTGGGCCTGAGTGCCCAGGATGGAGCGAGAGAAGAGAGCGTAACAAAAGGGTAGAACGCAAAGTAAAAGACAGGGGTGGTGAAAGAGAAGAAGAGGGGATGAGAGTCAGAAGAAATAGATTCGGTAGTGTGAGCAAAAGTGTATTCACGTATGAATGTATGACGATGGGATTTCGTTCAGATTTTCACGAGAGAAATCAGGGAAAAGAGTAGAAAGAAAAGCTATCAATATACTTCCATTGTCATTGCAATTATTGCACAATGTAATTCAAGACACCAAATTTAGCTCATCAATCAGTCTTATTTATTAATGGAAAAACAGTTACAAACATTATTGAACCAAAGCTGGTGCAAAATGAATTCACTTGTAGTAGAAACTAAAGACACAGACACAACAAAATGACCCTGTATCGCTGTAAAGCTTTTAAAGATCTCTGAGTGCGTAATTCAATATAATCATATTCTTATTTGTTTACAATGAATTACCATTTGAAATCATGAGTCAGGTGTGCTATATTACTGATCCCTAAATGTTTAACGACATCAAATTCAAAGTATTCAAAGTAATTTTAAAGAATTATAAATAAAATGCACATTTATAAATCTGTTTAAGTCCAAGTTTGTCAATACATGTAGATGATTAGAATATTAGACCACGTTTCTTAAAGAAGAAAAAGTAAAAATGAAGCAAAACAGAAGAAAAATTATATAACAGATGACATAAATGATTAAACAAACGATGGGTTAAAAACAAGTAAAAAAAAAAACAGCTTTGGTATGAGCAAGAAAACAGAAATAAACACGTGTGAGTCCTGAACAATCATTTCATTCTAAGTTCTAGGTTTTGACATTTAAAATATAAAACATACAAAAAAATGGGTATCTAATAAAGTAAAGAAAAAAACTCTAAAGATTTTTTTACAGTAACTCAGTAAGATGTTTTATCTAATGAAAGTTTCCTTTTATAAGGTGCTTTAGATATTTGTAACAGTACAGAAAATTGTAATGAGCTTCAACATCCTTTCGTGTCTTTGATTCTCTTCAACGTACAATTCCATCAATCAAAACCTGCCATTACCCTGATACATTCAAACAAACTTCCATCCATCCTCAACTTTTGCTATGTTTTATGCACTGCAAAGGAAGAAATAAGCTATGTTTTATCTAAGCAGGAAGTAGAAAGATACCATGCCATACTACACCAGACTTCATCATTCATTTTTACCATCATCAACTTCACCCACACAGTTCTAAGCAACTTACAAAATCCCATTCATTCTCATTCCAATGGAACAATGTTAAAATAGTTGATCCCAAAAAGAATTCATTTTGAGTGATGAAAGATGAGATGTTCCGTCATGTTTGGTGTCTCATGACCAAACAGGAAAACAATGACAAAAAAAATCTAAAAGCTGTCAGATACATTATGGTAATATGCAGGAGATAAGCTTCCTCCATTTTCCATCACTTCTTCCTCCTCATCATCATCCTCCCATCTCACCTGCAGTCCGAGACGGACTCGCTTGGTGACGGCAGTCTCAGGAAAACTGGCCTGGACCATGGGCACCAGCTTACTGGCGAGAAAACCCCCTTCTGGGCCAATCAGATCGTTCTCCTGCTGGATGCGGGACACCACCGCAAAGTAGAGAGGGAAGTCAGTCGAGATGATGCGCCTGATCCTCTTCTTCCCAAGTTCCTCCTGACTCTCAAGATCTAAAGTGCACAGCCAACAGAGAAAAGATCAAATTATCACAGTTGGCCGGCTACACAGACATCGGAAATACTTTACATTAGACACTGCAAAGCCTGTTAAAGGAATAGCTGACAAAAAAAAAAAAAATGAAAATTTGCTGAAAATGTGCTCACCCCAGGCCATCCAAAATGTAGATGAGCAGTGTTGGGAAAAATTACTTTTAAAAGTAATGCATTACAATTAAAGATGTTCTGATACCCTTTTTCTCTTCCGCATACTGATTGCGATACCTGGGCTCAGGGTATCGGCCGATACCGAGTACTGATCCGATACCTGGGTGTGTATATGTAGCTGTATATACTACTAGCCCTGTGTAAATTGCTAGAATTATTTTATGGTGTGCTTCAGATTGATCCCTTAATGAAACATGAACAAATACATGGTGAACTACTGTATTTATTACAGTATTTTTATTATCTGACATGAATTTGACGGTAATATTATTTATTTTCTTAAGCGAAAAATAGCTTCAAATGCAGCCAAATATCTAACACCGCAAACTAAAAAGGTATGTTAGTTTTACAATATAACTGTATAAAAGAAAGCAACAAATAAGTTTAGGAATATAAAAAAAATTATATATCAACAGTTGCTTAATATATTGTCAATTTACTCACGCTAAACAGGGGTTGCTTGTGGCAACCATAGACTGTATAAAAACACAGCACAACTGTGCATTCTGAGCAGCGAAGAAGAACCGTGCAGCGGTTAGGCAAAGCTAGCTGTCAAAACTAGGTCTTGTTTAAGAAAATGGTATCAGATCGGTATATGGCTTCATGTACTCGCTGATGCCAATGGCAGAATTTGTTGTGGTATCGGTGATATTTCTGATACTAGTATCGGAATCGGAACAACTCTAATTACAATATTGCATTACTTCTTGAAAAAAAATAACTATTTATGTTACTTAGTTGAAATTAATGCGTTATGTTACTATTGCATTACTTTTTAAATCTGGGCTGGATGTGGTTGTTTGATTTTAATATAAAAAGATCTATTTTTGGAAAATGTAAAAGCCCTTTCACACCCAAAGCCTCAGGCTGAAATAAATGTAAATTCACATTTGTACAGTAGAATTCAGAAGAAGAAAGTTCAACACTCTTTAGCAATAAAAAAGAAGAAATATTAGTTTATTTCATTAGTTTGGTTGAATTAGATCATCGAAGTTCAGTAGCAAACTGGTGCTGTGAAATACGAATGGCAAAATGGGCTTAAATACAAAGTATATCTGTAGTAAATAACATTTAATAATTGCAGCTTTGAGAGATATTCTTAATTGCTTTTAACTGTTTTTATTAATTTTGAGGAGAACTAAATCAGATTTTTTTGTGTTTGTGAATGAGATGAATTAATGCATGTTCACATTTATTCTAGAAATAAAGTAACATCTTACTCCTGATTTCTCAGGGTGTGTACATTTTCACCAAATTCTCATTCTTGTAATATAAATGAAATAATTTTAATTGGTCAAACTTTATTTTCAGTGTTCCTGTGACAGGGTAATTTTTACGTATGGAGTCATATTAATTAACTACATGTATGAACTGTATGGTTAAAGTGAGGATGAGGGTTTGGTTTAGTTAGTTGCATGTATTTATGCATGAGTTGTTGTTATTACTATAATTAGTATATGTAACATGTAACGTGTAACGATGACACTGTAAAATAAAGACCTGGTTTCACAGTCAGGCCACAGATTAAGCCAGGATTAGGCCATAGTTCAATTAGGATTTAATAATTGTTATTTATTTATAGTACATTGTTTAAATTAATTTAATTTAATCAGATTTTTTGGCATAATGATTCACATTACTGTAGTGCGTTTTTTCCAGTAAAGAGACTCAACAGTTTTTCTTTATTTTGAAACAGGACCTACTTCAAAATGTATAATAGATAAGAAGCTTGTTCTATAGTTCTATAATTCTATAACAGAAATTGTTTCTACAGTGTAACTTGTCAATACAGTAAGAATGAGTACAGACCTTCATCCATGCCATTGAGGATGGTCTCCAGGACCTCGTCACCATAACGATTGCGATGCTCCTTCCAGACCGATCCGTTCTCACTTCTCAAGACCACCAGCTCACGATCTCCCCGACCGAGGGCCGCGAAATGGGGAATCTCCACAATCACAGGCCTTCAGGAGCAATGTGGGTCGGGTCAGTCTGCCATTTAAGTTTGTCAAAAGAAATCGAGTTTTCTAGCAAATCTGGTTTCCTCACCCTAAGAACTGCATGCCTGCTGGACCGAGAGAGATGATACGGCTGGAAAGACCCTCACCCTCCACCAGAGGAGGTGGAGTGGCAAGTTTCTGCGGCTTCACCAGGCGGCAGGTGATGCGTGTCGGAGCGGCACAGGTACGAGGAGGAATGATGACACGCAGGCCGTTGTGTCTGCTGCCTCTCATCGAGCCGCCACGAGCATCCACCATGAAGCTCACAAGGAAGCTGCAGAACCAGAAGCACAAAGACCATGCACGATTCATTCGTGATATTTCAATTTCAAGCCAGAATATTTCAGCCAGAGGTTGGAAACTAACCCGGTGTGGATGGGGCTCGCCACCGGACTGACATTGTCTGACGTCTCTGTGGCCGGACTGCTGGGGATCAGCGAATCCTCATCGTAATCCTTGAGCAGAGGAAGAGGAGTGTGCTGCTGTATATACAGAAAACAAAAATATACATATATACACTGTACAGAGCCAACATGTGCAGTTCTTACCTTAAGGAGTTAAGTCAAGTTATCTGATTTGACCCCTAAAATTACTTAAATATATATATATATATATATATATATATATATATATATATATATATAAATGTAAATGTAAATTTAATAGTAACTTAATTTAATTTACATATATTAATATGTAATGATAAAGTGTACATCTGCAGTCTATTATTACTCCTATAAGCATTTGTTTTTATAGTTCTTAAAGCTTTTTTTTTAAATGACAAAACAATAATAAAAATGATAGTAATCGTAAACATATATGCATATGGTTTATAGCCGTTAAAAAGTGTTTTGGCGGCAATATTTTACAATAATGCTTTAATTATCCCATTGTATCTGTTTATACTTTTCTATATACAGTACAAACTACAGTACCACGGTAAAAGTCATAGTAATAAAAATTATCAATTGTATAGGTATGGTATTACAACTCCAATTTCAGAAAAATGGTGGGACATTTTGTGAAATGCCATAAAATTAAAAATGTGTGATATGATCGTTCTCTTTAACCTCTTTGACTAAAAGAAAAAAAAAAGTTTTTTACTGGCCAACTTAAAAAAAAAGTAAAATGAACACATTTTGATTTTGATGGCGGCAACACATTTTCAAACAAATCTTCTATGTGAATATCTGTTAAAATATAATTTATTCCTGTGATGTACAGCTGTATTTTCAGCATCATTCCTCCAGTCTTCAGAGTCACATGATCTTCAGAAATCAGAATAATATGATGATTTGCTGCTCAAGAAACATTTCTGATTATTATCAGTGTTGAGAACGGCTGCTGCTTCATAGTTTTGTGGAAACAGTGATGCAGTGATTTCTTTCTTCGGGATTCTTTGATGAATGGAATGTTCAAAAGAACAGCATTTATTCAAAAAGTAATTCTTCAGTGAATTTTAAATCGAACTTGATCAATTTAACGTGTCCTTGCTCAGTAAAACTATATAAAAAATATCTGTGAGCCCAAACTTTAGAAATGTAAAAATGTACGTATATAGGAGTCAAAGACACTTAATATAAAGTAAGTCCTATAACACTACCAGGATACTTGTTAAAATCACTCAATCACTCGATCGATCGATCACATTTACCTGCTCCATCTCGTGTTCTTTCAGCATGACTGTTTCAGGAGACACACATGGGATTCTTGGAAGAGCAGGGGAATGATTCCTAAAAAACACAAGTTAGAAATAAGTCTGACACAAAGGAGTCTGTAAGTAACAGTTCTGCGGTCCGTCATAATTCATCTCAGTGGCCTTTCCTTAGTTTGGGCTCTACTCTTTTCTCTTCAAACTAGTTTAAAGGACATTTCTTCCACCATCTCTCCTCTACATTATTATACATGTGTCTCTTCTTGTTCAATCTGAATCATCTTCAACAACATCACTGCAACTCTCCCTCGTACTCTAGAACATTCTTGGGGGAAAGGAAATCCTCATCATGGTCCTTTATGTCCTCCATCTTCAAATACCTGGCACCATCGTTCCCCAGCAGCTCCTCGCCTGCCGCGACGAGGGATGAGAAGAGAGAAAAGAGAAGAAGAAGAGTGTTAAACAGGCTGTCGAGAGGAACTGAGCACTGAATCAATACTGGCTGGACGATATGGAAAGGATATCAATGGATTGAGAGCAGCGGAGTGAGGTTAATATGTTATGATGACAGCAGCAAAGAAGTACCATGGTACTAACACTGTCTTTTTGAAGTACCTGAGTACTAAACACCACGGTAATCAATCAGTACCATGGTATAACCATCACTGTACCATGGTACTGCCACAATACTTTTTTTTGAAAGGTAATGGAGTGATGCAATCAGATCACTATTTCCTGTGAATGAGAATGAAGCAAAGGGAAAGATTTGTGATGGACATACTGCAGAAATGTTCTTGTTATTATTTAAAAAATGCCATTCATTTTAATTGTGTCTATTAAGGTCTTTTTATAAATCATCCTCTTGGGTGAAGCAGAATTTTTTTTTTTTTTTTTCATTTCATCAACACACATGCATACATTTTTAAAAAAAAAAATAGGTCAAGCAGGCTTTAATGGGAATTTAAAGAACCTACATGTATATATATATATGCATATAGATGGTATGTGTGTGTGTGTAGTATAAATAACGCATACACTATATGGCAAATGCACAGTATATACTCAAACTGTATATACTGAAAGATGAAACTTCAGTTTAGCATTGGATTTGCACGAGGCAGCCAAGTGATGCACATCTTCGAGAGAGTCGATGATGAATATGAAACATTTTCAGGACATAAACACACCTGTAATATCTGTAATTACACCAGGAGCTGAAATACAGTGCTCTCTGATTTTATATGATGCATTGATTCTACAACACACCTTTAAAAAAGGTGAGACACTTTGAAGATCACCGATTTTGCAAGTCAGAATTCTGAAGAAATTAAGTTCTTAAGTTCTTAATCAGTATTTTTAACTTGTAAATTTATTTCATTAACAAAACTGCACAAGAAAACACTTTAAGAGACTATATCTGTAGTTAAACTTGTTTCTCACAACGTATTGGGTACAGTGGGGACAGAAAAACACATTTCATTTAAGATATTCTCTGTATGTCTTAACGAATCATGCAAGTAACTAGAGTTACCAGACAATAAAACAAACACACTACATATTTAAAATCTATTTTTTTTTTCTAATATTGATCATGAACCACCTATTTTTGTTCCTGGCAAACTGGAATTTTAATGACACAAGTTTGCAAGTTCACATGTATACCATAGTGCAAGATAACGGTGAGAGAACTAAATCTGTGCCGCTTTAGAACAAAAAAACAAAACAAAAGGAAATGTAGCAGGTTAGGTTGATGGTTAAGTGTTTTGCAACAGTTAGATACCTTCAGGAATAAAAGCAGGCTTATCAACGTCAGTGCACACATGCTAATGTCACATCCATCATAATTTCAACAGTGCACCAGAGAATGACAATGTGTGTGTGTGTGTGTGTGTGTGTGTGTGTTTGCAATGAAGTCACTGACAATGGCCGTCACACAAAGAAGAAGAAAGAGGGAAATTCATACCTAATGTTAGCTGTGCAATTCCTAGAAAACCAAGAGCAGGATGCTCTTTAAATGCCCGCTCATGTAAAGAAATGATTCTATATCTTGTTTTTCCAAATGGAAAACTCTAAAACAGAGCACAGAGAGTTGGATTTACCTTCATCTTCAGACACATCCAGGATCTCATCAACTGTCTCCGGGAAACTCATGCGATGTTTTTCAGTGGTGGTCTTAAAGGAAAAAGATTATTAGAAGACGTGGCTCCATACATTCAGTCTTCATGTCGTTTATGGCAGTCATAGCATGAGCAGCTGTAACTCACCATTGTAACGGTGTCTTCGGTGACCAGTTTGAGCACATCAATGACTGAGATGTATCCAAGACGCTTTGCGATGGCCAGAGCTGATGTTCCATTCTGTAGGAGACGGAAATGTTCATTTGACAATATTTTAAAACGATGGCAATCAGTTAAAAGAGGCCAGGCTCTTACAGTCGTCATTTCATTCGGCTGGGCGCCGTGTTTCAGGAGAAGTGTCACAATGTCCGTATGGCCCTGCTGAGCAGCCTGATGTAGCGGGGTATACCCCATCTAATAGTCCCAAAAACAGGACAGATACAGAGTCAGACATCAAATCAACACTTTGCTCCTCACATTTTTCTTCTGAGACAGAGTTTCAGATCTTACATAGTCACAGACTGTGCACAAATATCAACTAATTGATTCTATTCCTATTCTTAGAATCCAAGGCAGAAGATTTCAGACAAAGATGAAAGTTTGAAAACCGAAACCACTTACAAAGCTGATCAAAGCAAAGGTATTATTTCATTTACCCTGGTCTTGCAGTCTACATTGGCCTGTTGCTGTAAGAGGAATTTAACCATCTTGACATTGCCGTAATGACAAGCTACATGGAGCGGAGTGTAACCCATCTGAAGAGAAATCAACAATGGCAGTCATATTCATCATTATCAATTATAATATGACTCATTTAAGCAACATATTGCACTGTGAGAGATGTGAGTCTTCACCCGTGTGGCAGCGTAGACGGACGCCCCGTGTTTCACTAGTATATCAGCAATGCCAACATGCCCCTCCTGAGCCACGAGGTGAAGAGGAGTCAGACCACTCTGAGGACCGACAAGACATCAGGCCATTATATCCACTATTCACCATGTGTGTGTGTGTGTGTGTGTGTGTGTCATATCAGGACACAACTCTGTATAATGACATGGGTATGACACAGGAATTACAAGGAGAGGGTGACTTATGAGGACATAACCCATGTCCCCATTTTTCAAAACACTTATAAATCATACAGAATAAGTTTTTTTGAGAAAGTAAAAATGCACAAAGTTTCCTGTGAGGGTTAGGGTTAGGTGTAGAGTTGGTGTAGGGCCATAGAATATACAGTTTCTACAGTATAAAAACCATTACACCTATGGGATGAGCACACTTTACACAAAAACAAACGTGTGTGTGTGTGTGTGTGTGTGTGTATATAATGTTGAGAGATAAATGTAAACAGGTAAACATGTTCAGCTTGAAAAGAGGTGCTCTTGCTTGTTCATCTTAACAAATGCCTTAACAAATGTAAAAAAAAAAAAAAAAATTATATATTAACATTAACAAAAATGAACTCTAAACAGATGTTGTTTATTTTTAGTTTGTGGTAAATAATGAACTTTAAGATATTAATGTTAAGAAATGCATGTAAGTGCTGCATATATTGCATAATGCTGTATTAAGATGAATAAAAATACAGAAATTAACGTTAAAAATACAACCTTACTGTTGTGTATTTTGTATGACATCATTGTAATATCCGCATACTGATGTGTGATGTTCTCACATCTAGTTTTTAAATGAATTTTCTTCGACAGGTGTACAGTATTCAAGGAAAAAGCAGTGAGAAAAATAGCTCTTTTCATTAGTGAAAATGCTTCTGGAAGAGGGAAAACTTTTTAAAAAAGGATGCAAAATCTGAAGTGCAGTAATCTAACCTTGTTGCCCAGATTGACATTGGCTTGTTTTGAGATGAGCAGCAGCACCATGTCTGCTTGGCCCTCCTGGGAGGCTAGGTGTAGCGGTGTGACCCCTTGCAATGACTCAGCATTGGCAGAAGCTCCGTGCTGCAGTAAGCTGCTCGCTGCCTCCACCTGGTTCTGTTTGGAAGCAATGTGCAGCGGAGCATAGCCATTCTGTGGAGAACACACAGCAGAGCAAAGGGTTAATGCACTTTGCAGCTGGAACAACAGTGTGTTGAGCAAGGCGATAAACAGTGTCATACCCGAGCCGTACTGTGTGGTGAGCCTCCTTTACTGAGCAAGAGATTGACCACGTCCAGGTTGTTATGATGGATGGCCACATGCAGCGGAGTGAGTCCAGCCTACAGAGGAGAAGACATCTTACTTCACTGTCATCAGTCATACCAAATGAAACAATACTACAACCCTTGTAAAACATAAGCGTTTGATGGGACTGAATGTGCACTTGTGTTGTACTGTATATTTAAAAAAAATTACTTTTAGGTAATATATTAAATGATATAAAAAAGCAACTTAAGAGTATTTACAGAAAGACACTTTCATGACTGGTTATTAACACACTTAAACAGATTTTGGAGGTGAGTTTTAATAATATTTTGTTGTGCTTTAAAGAAGGACACTTATTTTGATCTGTTGAGTAATATTTAAAATTACAGAAATTTTACTGTAATATGCGATAGCATTTTTTTTTTTTACTGTAGTAGTAATATTACATTAATATTAAATGTAGTAAATTGCAACTCCATTATTACAAATGCATAATTACAAATATTTAATACTAGTATTTTCCAAATATTTTTAATATTTGCATTTTTATATTTTATAATTTATTTAATTAAATGTATTATATATTCTATAAAAATCTAAAAAATATAGATTTATTATGTATTTTTATATTTATTTATATTTTTATATGATATTTGTAATATTTTATATATAATAATATTTAATATACACCATAAATATTTGTCAGTACAATCAGAAGTGCACTTTAATCACAGTTCAAAGACAATAGAGGTAATTACTAAATTGCACGTAATATAATATTTAACTTTAATACATTTTCATTTCAGTGAAATTAACAATGAATTAAGTGTCTTAAAACTACATTCATTTCACTCTTAAGTATTATTTCCATAAGAAGTACTCTTTTAAAAGTATGTTAAAGTGTACTTTTTCACGAGGGTAGTGACTGATCATCTGGACATTTTAAGATGTTTTTTTGAAGCATGTATAGTAATGGGTTACATGTTAAATTGTAATTAGATTGCAGTTGCTGACTTAATTTCAATTAATTGGTTGTGTCTGTTTAATCATATGTCGACACATGGTCTCATCAAACAGAATAACATTCTATAAACACATAAATACAGCTGATTCATACTTTGCCTGCAGCATTTGGGTTGGCTCCTCTCTCCAAAAGCAGCACTGCTAGATCCACCTTCCCGTATTTGGCTGCTACATGAAGAGGAGTGAAGCCTTTCTGCATGGCACCAATTAAACAGCATTGAGGTTTCAAGAGAGAGATTTATACAGTTAACCATTTGAATACAACAGGCTGGTGATCTTGGTCTTGGTCACCGTACCTTGGTCATTTTGGTGAGCTGGGCGTTCATGTCCAGTAGGATGCTGGCAGTCTGTGTGTGTCCCTCACGGGAGGCGATGTGCAGTGGAGTGTGTCCTGCTGTTGTGGTGGAGTTGGGGTTTGCCTTGTGCTCCAACAGCAGCTTCACCATCTCGTTGTGGCCCATGCGGGCGGCACAGTGTAGCGGCGTCTGGTCATCCTGATGGAGATGAAGGTTGATATCACGCTTTCCATAAGTGATGCTTTTTTAACAAATAACAGCGGCACTGAAACAAATTACACTATTGAAAAAAAAAAAAAAAAAAAACACTTGATACAGACAAATTGCCACGCTGTCTGGTCTCTGTTTCCCTGGGTGTCCACTAGTGGTCTCACTTCCCCATAGGCATCTCACAGTAGGCACTACAATTCCCACAAGGCCTTGTCCCTTCATCACAGTAATTGCACTCCTGTTAATTGCACTCAGGTGTCTTCACTTGTTAGTCATTATCCTCCCTATATTAACCATTCCTTTTCTGTTTGTCTGCATGGAGTCCTTACTTTCCATCACCAAGTTTCCTCGCATTCCTGGTCTTCGAGTTCCTGTTCTTGTTCCTGTTTGTTTGTTTGTTTCTGTTTTGGAATGAGTTTTGGTTACGACCAATTGGTTTGTTTCGACTCTGATTTTGGATAACCCTATTAAACTCACACTGCACTTGGATCTTCCGTCTCCTGTTTTCCCGTACTTGACACAAATTTATTTGTTGTTCTAAAATTATATTTCCGAGTTGGTTCAAACCTTAAATATCTCGATTTAATAGTAATCAAACATTTTATTTTCCCAATGAAAAATACATTCTTAAAAATAAAAAATAAAAAATTATACCATGTGGTACTTAATATATTTTCTTTAGACATAAGCCAAAATGTTATTTAATGAAGGTCAGTATAGTAGTTCTTTCGTTGGCTTCGTACAACTTCATTTGACCATAAACAAAAGCTTATAATTAGCTATAATATGAAATCAGGATTTCCACATAAGATAAAACTAAAAATTTTGTTAATTACAATTTAAAAACAAAACTGTTTGTTTTAATTGTTTATACTCTATAGAGAGTGTTATTTGCTTTTGGACAAACTGAACAAAATAGCTTGCATGGAAACCATGATTTTCCATGATTTTTCGATGCTTTTTAAATAAATTAAACCGTCATTCCACTTTTTTCAGTAAACTATTATGTTGTTTAAATAACACAGTTTCTTATTATCCTCAGCTAAGCCTCAATTAAAACATTTTTTTTTTAAAGCATAAAAACCCAAAATACAAAAAAATGAAACTAAACCAACCCAAAATGTAATCAAAGGTCTTTAATATCCCTTATGAAAAAGAAGTTTATTATTAGTATACTTCTTTTAAACTAAATATAGGTAAGTATACTTTGTCTACTGTGGCGAGTGGGGCGGGGCCGAGAGGCGTGGGAACGAGGAGTGAGGCCAGGTGTAGCGATTGGAGATGAGCTACACCTGAGCCCCACCGCTAGTATCGAGTCCCACGTAGGAGATGGAAGGATATAAAACTGGAGCGACGACCGTGAAGGACGAGAGAGGACCAGGCCTGGGACATTATTTTATGTTTGCTTTTTATTTATGCGCGTCAGTCGCCGTGAGGGGCTGACGCGCTGTTTTGTGTTTACTTTTGAATATTAAAACGTTTTTGATTGTGCGCCGGTTCCCGCCTCCTTCTTCCCGATGAATATGGAGATTTGTTTGAATCGTTACAGTGGTGCCGAAACCCGGGAGAAGGAGGGACGCGCTGCTGAAGATCCCTCGCCGCTGTGGTGAATCCGCGGTGCCCTCGAGCAGGCGAGGTATGTGCCGCCAGGGACGCTCGAGGCGGTGGGCTGGAGCGAGTTGCCGGGGACGGGCGAGCTCGCTGCCGACCGCCCACGACAAGGAGGGGCGGCTGCCGTCCGTGAGGGAGCGGAGGAGTCGGCGCCGTTCGCCAGGGGGCCGGAGCCTGCCGCCTCCGTGACGGAATCCGGAGGGGCAGGGAACGGGGGACTCCTGCCGCTGCCCAAAATCGGAGGAGCCGTCGCCGTCCATCGGGCGGCGGAGGAGTGTCGCGCCGTCCGCCGAGGGCCGTCCAGTGCCACCGCCAGGCACCGCGGAGGAGATCACCCAGCTGGTGGAGGGCCGAGCAGCAGTGCGTCTGGGAACCGGATTTTTTTTTTTTTTTTTTCTCTCTCCCCTCTCTCGTCCTTGTCGCTCCTCCTTCCATCTCCTTTTCTCTCGCCTCGTCTGTCCTACCCCCGGGTTCCTGCAGGTCCCCGTGAGCGGTCCCCCCCGGAGGGAAGGGGGGGGGGGGAGTAGAGCGCAGTCTCGAGGGTACCCCCCGGCCTGCGAGGGGCGATGGGGGTATGTGGCGAGTGGGGCGGGGCCGAGAGGCGTGGGAACGAGGAGTGAGGCCAGGTGTAGTGATTGGAGATGAGCTACACCTGAGCCCCACCGCTAGTATCGAGTCCCACGTAGGAGATGGAAGGATATAAAACTGGAGCGACGACCGTGAAGGACGAGAGAGGACCAGGCCTGGGACATTATTTTATGTTTGCTTTTTATTTATGCGCGTCAGTCGCCGTGAGGGGCTGACGCGCTGTTTTGTGTTTACTTTTGAATATTAAAACGTTTTTGATTGTGCGCCGGTTCCCGCCTCCTTCTTCCCGATGAATATGGAGATTTGTTTGAATCGTTACATCTACTTTTTATGTACTTCTCAGAAATTTGCTTAAAATGACAAGCTACTTGTGCTCTGGGCAATCATGTTTTCATTGTTATAAGGTAGGGGGCGCTATTACACATCTTCTGTACAGAAACAAGCTAAGAAGAAACTAAACCAACCTAAAATGTAATTAAAGGTCATAACCTGAAATACATCAAAATATTAGCATAACATGAAACGCACCTTGGCTTTGGCGTCCACTGGGGCTGCGTTTTGCAACAGGAACTCAGCAACGTCACAGTGACCCGCTCGAGACGCCATGTGCAGAGGTGTTTCCACTTTCTACAAATACACGTTAATGTACAGGAACATGATCACATACTGAACAGTCAAGACATCTCAAATCACCTAGAGGTAACCTGCGATCACTTTGCTTTCAGAAGCGAAGCTCCATGTGTACGTGGCCTCACTGTGACATACTTCAGTGTAGATTTAGCTGCTGATATTGCTCACCACGTTTGAGGCATGTGGTGAAGCTCCTTTTTGCATCAGTATCTTCACTATATTCAGATGACCCATGAAGGAGGACACATGCAGCGGGGTCAATCCTGACTGTTGGACAGAGAGCATACAGACACAGAGAAATATGGCAGCATCAAATGCTTTCACCGATCTCTGTACTAGACCCTGCTCTAATCAAACCGTTTATGATAATTAAAGGAAAATCTGATCAAATTTGATCCACATCCAGTCCAGTTCATCAATTAACATATTATGAAGTCGCTCTCACATCAAAATCCACTGACATGTTTGTTAAGAGCTGTTTTGGCTTGTAAATGGTGCTTGATCTGTGGATATTACTCTCCTTATTCAGGGGAAACAATATTATGTAGATGTCTCATATTTTAGGTGAAGTTAAAATGTCTTAATGTAGGATTTGTTTCTGCTCCAAATGTTAACTGATGGACTGGAATGCTGTGGATTACTTGTGGATTATTGTGATGTTTTTATCAGCTGTTTGGACTCTCATTCTGACGGCACCCATTCACTGCAGAGCATCCATTGATGAGCAAGTGATGCAATGCTACATTTCGCCAAATCTTGTGAATCTGATTATCATTGTCTTATTTTTTTTATTGAAATGGATTCCCATTCTGTTAAATGAGCACTGCATCTCTTTTATGTTTTGGGACACTTTGATTGTGAACTGGTTTCTTGTGTCCTGTCTTAAGCGTCCTTTTGCCATGCTATTTGTATTATACAGTGAATGATCCTGTGTCTCACCTCTGTTACAGCCTCCAGGGATGCAGAATGCTTTAACAGCAGGTCCATTACACGCACGTGGTTCTTCTTACAGGCAATGTGGAGCGGTGTGAAGCCATTCTATGCATGTCGTGAGTGGAGAGATATTTCTATGTAAGTGAACAGATTCTGGACGTCTCAAAACAGCAGGGTATACATTATCATGTGCATTAGTTGTGTCCCGTGTGTACTAACCAGAGCACGGGTGTTTGGCTTGGCTCCTTTATCCAGGAGAACCTTGGCCATGCGATGATGTCCACAGTGTGCTGCCACATGCAGTGGGGTCAGGTGGTCTAGAGTGATGTCATCAATCTCGGCATTGTACTGTAACAGCTGTCTGATACAGTCCAGATGATCACCCTGGGCTGCCATGTGTATTGGAGACAGGCCATTCTGTGCAGTGAACATAAGGGAACATTTAGAGCTGCCAATGGCAATTTCTTTCTTTCTATTTCAACTCTTCATTTGTATTACACGTTTCGTCTTACGCAACCTTTTTGTTTGTTTTAAGGTTATTGAATGTATTACTACATTTAAGATGTATGCATTGTTTTATTTGAATTGCATATAAAGTCTCCATCCATTTAGTTTAAAATAAGCAAAACTAATAAACCTAATGTAATGCATATTTGTCAATCATGCATAAATGAAACAGGTCGTATTTTTGTAAAAGTACTAATAAACTGAGTGTTTTTATTTGCATTAACCAGGTTTATATATTTGTTGTCAATAATAACATTTTCAATCAATTATTTTAATTAATTTCACAGCTAGAAATATTTTAACCATGTTCATACAACTGGATAAATTTAAAACATATTTATACCGACTCAGTTTCTTACCTGTTGCCTTTATGACTCTGTGACTGAAAAATATGCATTACATTGAGTTTATTAATAATCCTGTGTAATCCAAATGTGTTATTCAATCTTTTTTTTTTCTTTTTCTTTTTGAGTGGATTCATGTTTTTAATTAACGCATTTGATTACATTTGCACTGCTGACACAATGTATTGAGAAACACTGTGTCAATAATACTAAAATTTTAAGAATTTTGATCTTCAGAGCAAATATTTAGTCAGGATATTTGACACATTAAAAAGTTTTTTCTAATTTGAAACATTACTTTTTAGAAGATTAACATTTCATAAAACATAAAAATCAAAGCCTTTATAACCTCATAAGAACAACAGCTTGACCATTGTTCATGTCATGTCATCATTGACCTGAGTGAACCAAATCACAGAGATAAATACACTATCAAATTCTTCTTCACATTGCCAATGCCTCTTTTTGCAACTATGCATCTACTAATTTGTGGCAGATGAAATAAAAATCTGAAGGTCTCCATGTCAGGTGTTTTTATGGCTGTATGTAATTTGGATGCACCCCTACCTTGGTCTTGGCATGTATTGGAGCTCCTTGGTCCAGAAGGATCTCGATTATTCTCACATGACCATTTCTGGCAGCACAGTGAAGAGGAGTCAACTCATCCTGTGTTAGAAGAGGAAAGAAGAAGAACAGATGTCATACACATTCTCTGTCATTAAGTTTAAAATTGTAGCTTTTTTAACATACTTTTGTCTTGGCGTCAATCTTAGCTCCTCGGTCCAGCAGAAGTCTGACCATGATGACATTTCCTCTCCTGGATGCAATATGAAGAGGTGTGATCCCATTCTGAAAGAAAGCCACACTGGTTTGAACACAGGTGTGAACTGACAGAGGACTACTGTAGAAATATTTAAGAGACAGACCTTGGGTGTGAAGTTCACATCAGCTCCTCTGTTCAGAAGAAGCTGGGCAACATTCAGGTTTTCGTAGTGGGCTGCGATATGGAGCGGCGTGAAGCCTGTCTGCAGAGGATCATGGGAAACTGAGTTAGCAACCAGCACACTTTGCCTTGTCTAAGTACAATATAGTTCTTATTCTCACTGCTTCATTATCATTGCAAAAATTAAGTAACCGTATTCACTACTGTTTAAAAGTTTGGGGTCAGTAAGAAAGGAGTCTTTTCTGCTTGCCAAAGATGCATTTATTTGATTAAAAATACTGTAATAGTATTATGAAATATTATTACCACTTGGAATGATTGTGGTCTATTTTATTATATTGTAAATTTATACTTTATTATGACTTAACTGTAAGGGGCAAAAATAAACAAAACTAAATACAGTTGCTTTAATATCCTTAATGAAAAAGAAGTTTATCAAGTGTGCTATTAGTATACTTCTTTTAAACTAAAAATAGTTACGTATACTGTGTTTACTTTTTATGTACTTCTCAGAGATTTGCTTAAAATGACATTCAAGTATGCTTGACCAATACTTAGAAAAAGTCTAAATATGTTTGCGCTAAAGCTTCTTGTGCTCCGGGAATTCATGTTTTCATTGTTATAAGGTAGGGGGCGCTATTACACATCTTCTGTACAGAAACAAGCCAAGAAGAAACTGAAACAACAGATGCTTCCGCATGTAATGTAACACCACCAGACATAAAACAACATCACAACTGTGTAACGTTATGGAATAAAATGTTGACTCCATCTATATTTTTATTATCATTCTGAATCCAATTCATAGTTTTTTGTTCAAAATGTTGTTTATTTATTCCTTTGTTTTGCATTTATGAAACTTACCCACATTCATGTGTTTCTAAAAAAGAATACATGACGCTAGAATAAAATGTTTATGTTTAGAAGCAGATACCCTGTTCTTTCTTTTAATGTTTAGATATTCACAGAACAAAACATATACAAATGAATACTTAAATAGGAACATAGTAGTATTCTTAAAATATTATGTAAAGTTAATTTCAAAGAAAAAGTATACTTAAAGTATAAAATTATTATAATTCAAAGTGTACTAATAATGTTACAAGTATTTAGTTAGTAAACTATCAGTACACGTATAAGTTCACTTTTAGTAAAGTTGCATTACAAACTAAAATCATAGATGTAAACTAGTTAAAGTGTACTACTGTTACACTTAAAGTATACTTAAAATTATACTTTTATATGCTAGAAAGTGGGCCCATTTAGTTCTAAGGAGTATTGAATAGTACACTTACAAGTATACTTGTAGACTGATATTTGTATACTTACTACATAAAGTATTATTTATTTAAGTATACTTAATAAAATAAAATACTTAATAAAATAAACTTGAAGTATACTTAAAGTACACTTGTTTTGGTAACCTTTCTGAATAAAAGTTCTGATTGAAAATAAAATAAAATAAAATAAAATAAAATAAAATAAAATAAAATAAAATAAAATAAAATAAAATAAAATAAAATAAAATAAAATGTAAAATACTACTGACCCCAAATTTTTAACTAAAGAGTGCTTAAATAGATTTATATTATTTGTTATTATACATTACTAAATGTCCAGCTGAATAGAAAAAGAGCAAGGAAAGAGGTTTTCCATCCGGTTACACAAACCTTGCTCAAGACATCAGGATTTGGGTCATTCTGTAGAAGCACAGCGGCAGTTCTGGTGTCATCGTTTCGGGCAGCGATATGCAGTGCAGGAAGGCGGACCTTGCCCTTGGTACCGTGGTTGATGAGCAGGGCCACAATATTCTCATGGCCCTGCTGAAGAGCCACAGCAAGAGGGGTAAAGCCATCCTGCCAGAAAGACAAACACATTTTCAGAATTTTACATGAACATCCATATTTCTCTCAATAACCTGATTGGAAATGGCAGGTTAAGGTGAAGTGTGCAACCCCTGTTGGCTTAACATGCTGAAAGTTTCCTTTGATCTGACCCAAGTAAGCACGCTTAATTGTACTGAATGTGCACTTGTAGTGTACTTCATATCTTAAGGTTAACGCTCAAGTACTGTACTAGCAAGTGATATAATACTAGTGAAATATGTAATTAAAGAGAGACACTTACATGACTTCAACACACTTAAGTGCACACTGAAATCATGACAGGTTTTACTTTAAAGTACATTTTAAATCATTATATTTGAATAATCTTTTGTCATCCTTTAAAGAAGTACACTTATTTTGATGTGTCTATTAACAAATTAAAGTAACTTGATTATAAGTTTAAATGCAGTGCTTTTCAATATTATATTAATGTATGATTTAACATTTAATAAATGTACTAAATTGTGACTTTATCATTGCAAATGTGTAAATACAAATATATTTATATGCATGGCATACAATACAGTAATTATGAATATGATTAACCATGACAGGTAAAGATATTCCTAATTGGGTAAAATTAAAATAAAAAATTATCTTGAATTCAGATAATTGCATTTAATATAAATTGAATATTTTCATTTAATTGCAATTAACATGCATTTAAGTGTCCAAAAACATTACATTTGGTTAACTGATTGGTTTTCAAATATTACAAAATATCTCCTTTTGTGTCTAACAGAAAGAAAGAAACCCGTACAAGTTTGGAAGGATGAGTAAATGATGGCAGAATTTCATTTTTGAGTGAACTATCCCATCAGAGTATTCTTTTAAAGTATATTATTCCAAAAATACATACTCTTTTTATAGTCATGCTAAAGTGTGCTGCTTTATTCCCCGAGCGCAGCATTACCTCGGTTGGAATGGTCTGATTGGCTCCATTATCCAGGAGAAACTTCACAACCTCCAGGTGATTCTCTTGTGCAGCCATGTAGAGAGGAGTGAAGCCCTTCTGTTACAGACAGACACAAACACCCATATGCAGATACAATACCAAACTAACAAGCACACAAATACACAGATGACAATACAGGCAGACAGATTTGAGTCCGGACAGCAATGCTGCATACATTTAAAAACACTCAACTGTGCAAATGAACTACAAAACATCCAACTGGGGAGAAGAAAAGACAGAAACCCCTATTATATAATGTGTTTTAGGTCAACATTAGGTGAGATTATACAGTTACACAGTAGTTCACCTGAGATTGAGCGTTGACATTGGCTCCATAGTTCACCAGCTCGGTGACCACCTGCTCCTGTCCAGCTAACGCAGCTATGTGAAGGGCAGTGTTTCCTTTCTACAAGAGAAATATCTTATTTAATGACACGGTCAATGTTTTTTGTTTTTTTCTAATCACATGCATTGTTTTGAAAATCAAGCAATCCCTTGAGCACTGGATTGTATTAAATATGCACAAGTTTACTTCGAATGACAAACACATATTTGCTTTTCTAAAAATGTACTTGCAGATTACATTGTAACTTGCATTTTTATTTTTTTTTAAATGTGCTCATACACAGTTTCTGAAACTACTGTATGGCTCCTTTTCTCTCACCTGTACACACAAAACATGCAAAATATTACACATCTCTTACAACTTCTTTAACACTTCTTTCAAAACTCTCTACACACAAACACTGAATGATTAGCCATATACACGCCAACAGTTCAGAAAAGAAAGAAATGTCTAATGCATTGGTGTTAAAACATTTGTTAAGTATTCTTCAATAACTGTTTTAATAATCTTGAAGTACTGTACACTTATTTTGATGTGCTGGTTAACATATTATTAAATATGACATTTAAAGTTCATCTTTTTTTAATGCACTAAATTGCAACTTCATTCTCACAAAGATACTGAAAGACGTGCAAGCTTCAACAGAAATGACATTAAAGTATAGCTGGCCATAAATGCTTGGCAGCACACTTTAAACATAATTCAAAGTCAACAGAACTAAATATGAAAATACATATTAAGATATAATGTCCTACTTAAGCAGGTAAAAAAAAAAAACACATTTACATTTACATTTAAACTATAAACTAGCAAGCACTTAGATGCCAAAACTAAATAAATCACATTATGTTCAGACTTCAGTATATTCTTTTAAAGTATATTATTTAATGATAAGTATGTGTAAGATGTCTAAAAACAGCACAAGCACACTTTTCAAACAAAACATTTCCCCCCAAAAGTGCAATATTTATCTAAATATATTTGAATGTGTTCAAAGTAACTTGTGATTCAAAAGTGAAAAATGAAGTTCTGCTAAAAGCTCTAGCATCAAATGCAAAGACATTTACTCTATACTTCTGTTAACGTTTAAATACTTTTACTCGAGCTCTAAGTCTTACCTTTGTGGTGGTCTCTAGAACAATGCCGTGGTGCAGTAGCTCCAGCACCATTTTAACATGGCCTTCCTTCGAGGCCAAGTGCAGCCCGTTGAGTCCATTCTGTGAAGGGAAAGAGACAGCAGAGAAAACTCACTCTGAAGGTGATTTGATCTCAAGCAGTGCAGTCTTTTAACGTCCCAAAGAGACTGAAATAGGGAAGTCACAAAAGACACAGAGCACTGTCAAATAACATCAACTGATGATGATGATGATGATGATGATGATGATGATGATGATGATGGGGGTGATTAAGGTGGATGGCAGGCCGGTGGTCTCTCTGCTGGGAAGAATACGGGCCATGTGGGATAGGTCTAACCTCACACAGCCTTCCTTCAGCCTCACAGGACATGTGAGGTTGGACCTTTCTCACATTGCTGATATTATCCCCTCTGAGTGTAGAGACCACTCACCTCATCTCAGAGTGACTCAAAGAAAGACACGAATGGATGGATGAAGAAGAAATACTCAACAGTTCTAAAGCTGCGTCTGCAGAACAAACGTTTGCACACCTTATACACCAATCAAATACATACAGTAAGACCCTGACGTCACCGGAAACTGTGTTTTTCACCAGTCTGTAAATGTTAATAGACATTTACAGTGCGTCTCATTTCACTCGCTATAGTCCCCTGAGATGGAATCAATACAGACAGAACAGCCACTGCTCTCTCTGTACATGCAGCTGAAATCAAATCAAATACAAATATTAGGCGAAAAAACTAAATGAAACTAGAAACTAAAACTAATCTAAAATTAAAAAAAAAAAAAAAAATTAATCTGACATTTTTTAAAGTAAATTGAAATTAAGCCTAAACAGTAATATTTAATAATAATAATAATAATAATAATAATAATAATAGTAATAATAATGCAATAACAAAGTCAAAAACATGAAAACTGAAAATATAAAAACAGAAGCTAATTCAAAATATTAATAAAACTATAATAGTATACTATTGTGATACTAAAAATAATATAATAGAAACACTGCGGTAGAGTACATTGAATAATGCATTATATAATATTTTTCACATTATTCATATTTTTGTCATTATACAGTAAGTAGAATGCTGTATTCTAATCCAAGCAAACACAAATATCTATACAAAAACACTTTCGTGATACAAATTAATAAATGTACCTTTCATTTATTATGTGTGTATACAGTGAAACATTTTATTTATGAGGTTAAAAAACATATTTGAGTTATATTCACAAAAATAAAGTCTTTTTTTCTTATACAATTTTGTCAAGTAAAGCCTGATTAGGATGTAATTGTTTCTCTTGGCGATGTAAGCTACTCTCAAAATTTACATTGGTTAGTTTGTGATTTTATTGCCGTCCGAATCCAGAACGTCTGTGTTTTTCTCTCACCACCCGTGTAGAAATACCCCCATGAATTACCTACTGTTTTCAATTATTTATTTATTTATTGATAAACTCTGAAAAGAAATCGATTCAAAATTCAATGTATAAATTGTTTTTGACTTCTGCCATACAGCTTTTGCAAACATGTTTAATACTGAAAGAAATAATAATTCAGTATTTCATAAATGCTCCACTACAGCGAGTGGGAAAAGAAAAAACACACAAACAACTGAAATGGATCATTATTATTTTAGCAACATGTATGCAATACCATTTTAAAATATGTATTATATACTATTATAAACAGGCCAATATAAACCGCACAGCTTTATGTTCACCTCAATGTAAATAAGAGGTTGAAGTAACTTATGTCTGCTAATCTCCACATTCAGTGACATCCATTATTTTGAGAGATAAAATGCAAGACAGAAAACCATTTCAACTAAAGCACATTTGTTGTTTAAACAATCAAATAATAAATAGGATATTATTAAATAATAGCCTACGTGTGTGCTAGCTCAAGGTTCAGTAGACCTGCTCACACGTTTGCTTCAGTATGATGACTAAATGGAGCAAAGCGCTGAAGTCATCGCTCACAACGCATGCAGTAATCAAAGGGCATCGACACGTCAGTGTACAAGCAGGCAATTTAAAATCACATTAAATCTGTGCGCAATTCAGACACGGAAACAGAAATGTATCTCCAGTCAGGTCCACCAATGTAAAGAAGCTAGTTTAGCACAAATATCAGGTGAAAAGACTCCAAACTCACACCGTGGACACACACACCCTTGGACGGCACTGCAAGCAATTTGAGTTGAACCGGACGGACATAATTATGAAATCTGAACACTTAGCTACTCTCCTGATCTTCATTACCCAGGTATACTGTAGCTTTCTAAAGACACTGAAAGCCTCTCAAGGCTTGGCTGGGAATAGCATTCAATACCAAGGCTTTTCCTGACAACCGGCACATCCGGAAACGTAACTGTCAATTTGGTTACCGCCCCTTTTTAGGGGAAAATAAACTAGATTTCCCATAGACTTCCATACAAAAAAGCGGCAAAAACCACCGTTCGTACACAACCGGCAGATGTGAATATCTTGAAAAACCCTAAAACTAAACATGTCAAGTACTGATATGTCCAGCCTGCCTGCCACCGAGCGTGAAAGATATATCCATAAACTTAATTTGGTCAATTTAAAAACACGTCCCTTCATTCTCCAAGTGTCAAATTGGTGTAACAACCCCAGCCAGTGGCCAGAGTCTTACCGGGACATTTACTCGTACCTCATCCAGACACCAGGTGAGCCAGATAATGATTTTACTTCGTATTTGAAAGTAAACATCTTTACTGGGTGCACTTTTCTGTACAGCCATGCAACTAGCTTGGCTTAGTTTTAGTAATTCATGATATTTCCACAACAGCAAGCTATTGGTGATGAAGGCAGGTAGCCATGAATTTCAAATTTGGGGTTTTACAAACATCATTGGTGCACCCAACCACACAACAACTCTCTGGCATGTTGTAAGGTTAGTCAGCTTACTCGATCCAATACTGTATGGAGGTTTGTTTTCCCTGAAAAGTGGAAGTGAATCTGTTCAGAGACTTTCTATGACGCTGCAAGAACCTTTTATATCCATGTGAGCTTTCAATTGCACTAAATGTTTTTCATAATGGAAAAGGTTCTTTGGATTTTTTAAATGTAGAATTTTAACATTTTAAAAAGTCAAATAAAAAAATCACTGAAAGGTTCTTTGAGAAACCAAAAATGGTTCTTCTATGGCATTGCTGCAAAAGAAAACCTCTTTTGGAAGCTTTATTTTTATGAGTTTAAGGACTGATGACACATCATGGAAATAATGGAGTGTGTGTGTGGCCCTCTGTGCTCTAGATTTATCCTCTAGAGATCACACATCTTTCACACTTTGTCTTCTAGAGCACCCCTCAAGATCGAGCAAGAAGATTGACCTGGCTGTGACTCAGTCAGACAGTGAATCGGACATCTGAGGAGGTCTCACCTGATTGGCTGTGTTGATGTCGATGCCATTCTTGATGTGGTCCAGAGCCTTCTCCAGGTTACCTGAGCGAGCTGCACGGAGGAAACTGGTGCCAGCATCAGTCTGAGAAAACATACAGGAAGTAATACAGGAGGGTAGAGTTTAAAAGAGTTAACATGTTAATGGTTTAATTGCATTGTGAAAACTATATGCTTTTTGCCAGCCACCTGTATTTCCATGACGTCATCGAATCTAACATGTGAGGAGTGTTAAATAAGACAACAAATGTGACAAAACAACTGGTTAACAACCTTTTTTTTTCTTTTAAGATTGATGTTGAAGTACAAGAACAACAACAACCGTAACAAAATGGTGCAACAGCAGAAAACACTGTAAATGAAAACAGGTTTTCAACATTAGATGCATACACAAATACATATTTACCACGCACACACATGGGTATAGAGATAACATGCCGTCTTTGTTATTATTATTATTATTTTTTCCTGTGTGAGAAAGATGAATGTACACATACTGTATATTTTGTCGACCTTAGGTGCACAAACATTCAGATTATCTCAAAGAACAGACATACTGCAAAAGAAAAGAGTAAAAAGGATCAGAGCAGCAGTTAAAAGACTGGGAAAAAGTTCATTCATAGTTTGTACTCCATTAAAACTATCAAATGATTCTCAACAAAACCAAAAACAAAGCAGTCAGACACAAAGACAGAACAGTGCCCTTCCTAACCTTATGACATTCATCTAACTACTGAACGTTACTAAAAAGCAGTGTGTGTTTTCTCTTCTTAGCATTGCATCAGCAAAATCCTATTACTGTAAGATATTTGGTTAACATACTTTAATTTTCATCATAAAATATGCTGGTAACTGGGGTTAGTCCTAAATCCTAAAATACTTCAATGAGTGAGAAATGAACCCTTCCATGGTTTCTTCTGTCTGATAAACACACTCAGTGAAGAAAGAGGCTTTCACACTTTCAGCCAAAGATCAAATTATTTAAAAAAGCCAGTTTATATGGAGTACGTCCACATTTGCATGATTCCAGAACAACTCCCTTAGATTTTAATCTCACATCTGGATTCAGTCGCTTCTGTGGCTTCTGTGAATTTGAACAGATTTTCACGTCCTTGAGACTGAGCTGCAGTATGTGTGTGTGTGTGTGTGTGTGTGTTGTTGCTGTGGTGGCGGCAGAAGGAATGTGTGTGTGTGTGTGTGTGTGTGTGTGTGCACCTTCACGAGCAGCAGGGCTGGTCTACTGATCAAATACACAAGACAAGTACATGGACACACACGCACAACAACAAAAGTGTGAGTTGGCATGGGGACGACTTCGTGACCTCCTAAGAATTAGGAGCACAATCTTTCTCCCTCATCTGTCTGGCTGGGTCAGAATACTACACTGAAGCGGTTTGGGGTCGGCAAGGCTTTTGCTTTCTGTCTTTCTTTCTTTCTTTTATACAAATTAACACTTTTATTCAACAAGGACTAGTTAAATTGACCAAAAGTGAGAGTTAAGATATTTATAATGTTACATAAGATGGATATTTCTCTTAAATGCTGCTCTTTTGAACTTTCTATTCATCAAAGAATCCTGAATAATAAAATGCATATCACAGTTTCCACAAAAATATTGGGCAAAGCATCATATGTTCATGATTTCTGAAGATCATGTGACACTGAATAACATTCAGCTTTGATCACAGCAATAAATTACATTTTACTTTATAATTTAAATATAAATTTTGAATTATATTCACATGGAAAACTGTTATTTTAAATTGTAATAATATTTCACAATATTAAATTGTATTTATTTTTTGAGCAGAAGAGGCTTCTTTAAAAAAAAAAAAAAAACAACTTACCTATACCCAAACAATTTGAACAATAATGTATAATGTAATCTAAAATTATGTACATTGATGTTTAAGTTAGGTTTTTTTGCATATATGATTTTATTTTTTCTGTTTTCTGTTATTTTACCTAAAACAACATGCTATTTTAGACCGTTAAAAAAGCTAATATATTTAAAATCTTCAAATTTGGTACTTAAAAAAAGGTAAAAAATAAAAAAATAAAAGGTAAAAAATAAAATAAAAACCTTATTTAGTCAAATTCAAAGTTATGAAAACATTTTCCTTAGTAACTGATAAAAAAATAAGGAAGGGTGACAGATTTTAGTCTTATTTCTAAGTTTAAGTCCCAATTTTTGGATTTTTATTACCTTTTTCAGAAATGCATTTTTTAACCCTGAACCATTTTTGGGAGTCCCCTCCATGTGTAAAATGTGAGGTCACTGTACATGAGCGAGTGTTAGCAGCAGATAAGGCTCTGGAGATGGTCGTGTAGACCACACCTAATTCTTTGCCTCTGGTTTCTCCACACCTACACAACATACACTGTATGCCAAGAGAACCAACCAGACACAGTCTTGAACCCTTACGCTTCAAAAAGGAAAATAAAGAATGAATGTCCACTGATAGAAAAAACCTCCTCATAGACTAGTTAATACCGTATGATTCAATAACCAGGCTCCCAGAATTGATAAGCTTTCTTGGAAATGTCATCCTTATATCACCATAAGGGTCATTTAGAACAAAACAAGCATTATCGTTTATTAAAGTTATGCCATCCTGTTGATACCTCTATAAAGGATTATAAAGTCTTCAATTAATAATCACTGAAAAAGAAAATAATAGTTAACGTACCAGCTAATAAAACCTCATATAATGTTATGAAAAAAGATAAATAAAACATGTCAGCACCCAACCCCGGCTTTCCTCCCGTCTGGAAGAGCAGAAGTACTGCAGCAGACTGGATGACATCACCACCGAGACGCAACACTGCAGTGTGTGTGTGTGTGTGTGTGTGTGTGTGTGTGTGTGTTTATGACTGCATCCGAGAGAGAGAGAGAGAGACGGAGCGAGTCTTAAACTCACCTCTACTGAGAAACATACACACAGATCAAGCCAAACACACAGAGAGAATGCCATCCCTCATTATAACTGTGCTTGCATAGCATACGAGAGCAGGTGGTGATGTGTGTTTCCCACGGAGGGAAAATGAATGAGATTATACGTCACAGCGGCCTCAGATTCACGTACATTCATGTACACCACTAAATCACTGAGACATTAACTGCATTGTTGCATTAAATGCATGTTCTCTCGCTTCTCTATTTCCTTCTTCACATCAGTAGTTCACAGGATGCATTCTGTGCATCTGGGGCTCATTATTCAGCATCACTATCGTATGATGTCAGTGTGCATTGCACTCATTTGTGAAAAGCTAAACTATCACTAAACATATAAACCAACTGAGAAATCTGCAAAATGCATAACTATTTTTATGCATGCAGAGTAATACAAGAAGACATGTTTCACTGCATTATGGCGCACAGATACTTATATTAAACAAGGTATGCTTGCAGTGATGTTTGCAACTGAATGTAAAATCAACCCTGACTTATATATTGCTGGAAAAACAGCTGAAAATATAGTTAGCTGTATATATTGTGACTACAGTATGATAGGTTACACTTTATTTTAAGTTGTCCTTGTTACAGTGTAATTATACATTTAAGTACTGAATAATATTAATAAGCTACATTATTATATGGTCAGGGTTAGGGCTTGGCTAAAGGTTACTTGCATATAATTATGCATCATTTATTGTTGTTATTATTATAGTAAGTACATGTAACGTAACAAAGACACATTAACAAAAAGTGTTTAATGTGTCTTGTTACTCACGTTCCAAAGTAATAACTGTAAGGTATGCATAACTATAAGAAACTAATCCCTGTAGCAAAATATCAAACCAAGTAACATTCATTGTAAGGATCAATATTACAAGCACACTTAACAGAGAAAACATTTAATTAAATAAAAAGGTTGTGCATTTTTAAAAACTGACCAGTGGAATTTGCATCAGAGGACATTTCTAATGTCCATTTTCCTGCAAATCTTGTAAAAATGAAGGTGAAACTTTTAATATCTCTTTTAGAGGTTCCCTGTGCCCTGATCAGCAATTAATAAACCAAGTGCAAAGGTGTTTCTGTTTGTAACACAGCTATATAACTCACAAAACAAGGAGCTTCTTAAATTCACAATGCAAAAAAAAAAAAAAAATCCTTTGTAGTCTTTAGTCTTTTTAGCCCAATGCATATTCTTTACATTTCCAATGCTTTGCCCTCCCATGCACATTACGTAAAGAATGAAAATGTACATCTTCTGTTTATACTGTACCTGATCCGATCCTTATGAATGACTTTTGTACCTTAATTCTATCACAAAGTATTACTTTTAAAACCAGTTTAAGTTACGTCACGATATGAAGCATATTTTTATGCGACTTAAGACATCTTGTGACAATATAGTTTCTTCTCTTTCTCTCAGCTACGTATTTTTATTTATTTTTAGGACTCAATTTAAAACCAGTTAAATTTCATGTTACAACATGAACTTTATAGAATACTTAGCAACTGTACAATTTCATCTCTATGTAATCTTTCTGTCTATAACAAATTAGAAAAAAATACGAAGAGTTTGACTGGGTTTCAAAGCCAAGATTCTCCCACGAACAGAGCTCAATACGTTTGAAAATACAGCTGACTGGATGGGTGCCACACATTTAGAAGTGTAGTCACATTTTGTTGTGACTAAATGTGTCCTTCTTTCACTTTTTACACATTTATTGTAGTAATAACAGTACATTATGGATAATTTCAGCAACTAACACTCAAAGCAAACCCTAACCGTATAGTAAATATATGGTGTCCTTTTGTAAATGCAGTGAATCGAGGACACATTAAAATAGAGGTTACAGTTTATTTCACAGCGTGCTTGTCTAAGTACTGAGAAATATGAATTAATAACGTGTATTTACTATGCATAATTTCCTGTTGTTACTATAGACAAGTACATGTAACATGTAACAAGGACACTACAAAATAAAGTGTTACCGAAATAGCATTAAGAATATATTTAGTTGCCCCGAAATGTATTTTCAGACAGTATTTTGCGATGAAGAGCAAGTTTCCAGAATTTTCAGTCTGCATCATGTAACAAAAACAACAAAGAAGATGAAGGAATCTTCAGGAAAGTTGTACTTACTGCACAAATGGTGTTTTTGGTTGGCATCCCAGTACACCGTCTCTCTCTCTCTCTCTCTCTACGTCTTTGCTTCACTGTTTTCCAGTGTTACACTATCTGGCTGTAGGGGTCCGGGCACTGCCCCTTTCCCCCTGCACACACACACATGCACACTTGTGAGGGGCTGGGTGGGGCTGGGGGCTCTGAGGCCAGAGGGTTTATCTCCAGAGGAATGCTGTCAATATCGACACACAAACACACACACACACACACACACACACTTCTAACCAAAACTAGATAATGGAATAAGTCTCTCCCCATTTTTCCATTCGGTTGAGCGTTCTCGATCTGCGCGGACCTGCTCGATGCATTCTGACAAGCAAAAGGCCTTTCTGAATGAGCCTTTGGGAAAAGGACACATTGTGTGTGTGTGTGTGTGTGTGTGTGTGTGTGTGAGAGGTTTGGCACTGTTTCAGTCTGCAGAAGGACTTACAGTGACAAAGACCCTTGGAGCGGTGGGAAGGGGTTGGGGTGGGGTACTTCAGGAGTTCCAAGCCTGGTGACAATGGCCCAGACACGGATGGGGAGGGCATGGTGTATGTGTGTGTGTGTGTGTGTGTGAGGGGGGCCCAGTCTCTTTCAATAAAAGATCTGTCACTCCCTGCTTGAAAGGCCCTCCGTCTTCTCTCTCCTAGACCCATGCTGGGAAAAGCACATCTATGCCAACAGTATGCACCCAAATACATGTGTGTTGCAGAAGTGGACAGAGCAAGACTTCATCTAGAGCTCAGTTAAACCAATTAAAATGAGGGAGTTCTCTAGTGAGCAGCTTGGCATGGAGGAATTGGGCTTTATATTGGTGATTCCCTCTCTAGGGGATTTATTGCACAGGCAGTGAATCACACAACCCTTTGAGGAGACTCGGGAATCAAGAGGTGATTCAAAGCACTCGTCTTTGATTCATTCAAACAATCAACAAGAGCTACTCCTGCTCTGCAGTACATTTTTATGACTCAGTCATACATTATAAAAAATAAATAAACAAATCTAAGTCATTCTAATTCAGAATTTCACATTTAATTAATTTTTAAGTGAAAACTGTTTCTAGTTTTTAAAAGTAAAAATAAGTAGTTACATGGTCACATGAGTTGGTCACATGAATGCACTGTGCTGACTAACAGAAAGCTGCTTGGTTTGAGAGTGACTTCAGTGTGAGCTGTAATTTATATATTATTGCAGAGCTATTGATAACAGAATATAATGCAAAATATAGGTATAAACTAGGAAGTTAGTTTACTTGCAATCTCTCACCGAGCAGTGGCAAGCGTTTTAGGCCCCATCCTTCTAGGCATCCTGTTCATCTTCTTGTCATTTTGAAAAGAATCTAATTATGAGTAATGTCCCACAGAAAAAAAATATATAATAATTCACAGGTTTGGAACAACATGAGGGTGAGTAAATGACAGAATCTTTATTTTCTGAGTGAACTATCCCATTAATAGTTACAGTGAGAAAAACATTCTATTGAAATACTCTTGAACAAAAATGTCTCTAGTCTCTAGTGTTGTTACTTAAATTGCGTGTTACTGTAACAAGTAAAAGCCAGCAAGGACACATGGCAACTCATTGGTGAAAAACACTTAGCAGTAGACGCCACTAGAGGGAAATAGATTTGTTATTCATAATATTGCAAGCAGCAGTCGATGAGGCTATGAGCATTCTGTGTAGTGCTGTGCATGACTGCTGCATTGTCCTCATCTTCTGTTTCAATTTCATCTAAAAGCACCCTGACCGAGTTAAACCAGGAAAACTAATGTTTCCATAGTCCCTGTTTGGTGATCGATTGCAAAGCTAGATACATTCATATTCATGTCTAAATAATCTTCAATGTAGCAGATTTTTCTGTTGTCTCATTCATTAAGGCTTAATACACATCACAGATAAACACATCAATGAGAAATCTTTAGATAGTCTTAATAATGTGATAAAAATGTAATTCTATTTATTCTCACATTAACACATCAGTAAATGACACCAATCTAACTGCGATGTAATTCACAGCCCCCAATTTGTGAAAGCATTTGTGTGAAAGTTACTTTTGTAGACCATTGATAAGTCACCTCCATCATTTCTGTCTATATGTAAGTCATTCATTTGAACCTTGTTTGAGAAGTTTCTTTAAAGCTTGCGGTAATTACACTGAATAACATGCTAATTACAGCCAAAACAGCAAACCTGTCATCAATCCTGTTAGATCCACCAGCAGCATTCACCACTCTGAACCACCAAATCCTTCCCCATACTCTCAATGAAGTCGACATTACAGGCTAAGAGCAGAACTAAGCAGTTACCATGAAAAGGATCTGTGTCACCTTCACACCAACTACCCATTCATTTTCCACAGGATCTGTGGTAAGTGTTTTCTGACTTCACACCAAATCAAATAGTGAAGTTATCACCTGGAAATGCATTTGTGCATGGAAAAATGCCCATCATCTGAAGCGGAATTTACTCAAAAACACACTGCTGTTCATCCCGGCCAAGAAACATCCTTGCCAAGACCTCGTCATAGACAACATGGTCATTTCCCCACATAAAGCCAAGAACCTTGGCGCCACACTGGACAACGGTCTGTCTATGCATCCCACACGCTAAGCATATTCAGTGTGCAAAAATAACGCTTCAGGGGAACAACATCTCATCACTGGGGCAGTTCCCCGTAGAAGGACATCTTTATTCCTTATTTAACCCTTAAAGGTTCATAGTAATACTGAGTGCAGTACACAACCCCAAGTTACTAACATGCAGCTTTTAGGGGCAAATAAGGTCACTTTAAGGCACTAACAGAACCAGTGCCAAACTGTTATACCTCTAAATGTAATATTTTAGCAATTTTTTTTTCCGGCACTACACAGTCAATACACGACTTCTGCATTTTTGTAGGCAAGCTCCGATAGTACAAGTCCTAGTAAATAGTATCTCATTCCTGGAATCAGGCATTAATATGTGTTTTTTAAGTCCTAATAAACAGCCAGTATGCCAGTAATATGCATGCTAATAAGCAACTAGCTAATAGTGTTCCCTAACCTTAAGTGTTACCTCTTTTCCTATTGGATAATTTTGCTGAATTGCATTCTTACCATCTGTTGATCACAAAGGTCGTACACACAGCAATTCATGAGCCACTTGTCAACATGCTCTGAGGTTCCAGTAAGGAGTTATTAGTGGTTAATGGTAAGACCAAAAATTGTGAATCCCAATATCCAGATGTTACTTGTCATGCATGGTGATGACTTCCTCTGTGTTAATCTTTACATTTGTTGAGCAGAAACATGTATACCGAGTCCAGAATGCAACAACTGATCAGCTTAATCCTCCTTGGGATTGCCTGGTGTCTTCAAAGTTGCAAAAACCAAGCAAACGTGCAGTTCTCTCTTCAGTTGAGTGTCTTGATCAGCTGTTGGTCACCTAACCCTGTTGGTCCTGGAGGTCCTCATCCCAACATATCTGCCTTGAAGTAATCCTGAAGGCCTTGATTACCTTGCTTCATGTGTGTGTAATTATGTTTGGAGCTAAACTCTATAGGACAGTGTCCTTCCAAGAGCAGGACTCGACACCTCTTGATATAGATGTCCTCTTCAATGTTCTTTTATCATTTGTTCCTATCCAACATCCATATACTGTTTCTTAAATGAGTGGTATTTCCATCTTTGGGACACAAGTTTACAACAGAATCTATTCCAGATTTTGGGCCCACTTGGAACCATGAAAGGCTTGAGCTGTGAGTTGGAAATGAAGTGTACTTTCTCCTTTCAAGTACTCTGAGGACATCTTGATCCATCTCTTTAGAGCAGGGTTCCTCGAATCTTGTCCTGGAGGGCCAATGCCCTGCGAAGTTTAGCTCCAACCCTAATCAAACATATGTAAAAAGGTAAGTGAGATTGATCAGGGTTTGATCTGAACTGTGCAGGGCCATGACCCTCTAGAGCCAGATTTGAGGAGCCCTGTTTTAGAGGCTGTGAGGCCAACATAGTGCCTTGAACATGGTATTCCACTCCAAGAGAATAAGGTAAGCAAGGCTTAAAGTGATAAATCAATAAGGGCATGACTAGAGGCAGGAATCTTCCTTGGTCCTGCTGTATTCTCATCCTTAATTTACTTTGTTTAGACATTTTACAACATGTAGCTCTGACATACAGATCACCTTAAAATACTCCTTAAAACTTGACTACAGTAACAACCTCATTTACTAGGTTACTCTGGGAGAGGTTCTGCAGAATGAAAGCAGTAAAAGTGACCAATGCATAAATAAACATCACATGAGGTGCATCAGAAGCACCCACACATAGCAACCACCTCTGCCAAGCATCCTGCTAGTCCTTGGAAGGCAAATAGGGCCTATTCAAAACCAGGGTTAAATGATGGGATGTTATAGACTACAGCATTGTCTTCCTGATCATGGCTGACTTCTTTAATCTGGCTTCTTTGATGCTGGATTTTAAGTAGGACATGGATCCTGGATCAGCCTCCTTTGTTATTACTGGTACAATCAGTAACGCAGACCCTTTCCTTTTACTCAATTAAAACCACAACCAGCCCCTAAAATCTGAGATGAAATCATCGTTAGTGGATAATATTGATAATATTCCAGTCACTAACCTAATACCTTAACCCTGTAATATAATAGCAGAAATCTAATCTTGTTTCCGCAACGAGAAGTATGATAATGTGGGAATACTTACGGTCATTCTTTATTCATCACAATAGCAGAACAGCAAAATTAATCAAACTGAAGATAAGTTTGTTTCAACTTTGTCTTCTCCATTTGTGCTTGAGGTTGGAAGACAGTGCTTTACATTCACTTCTCTACAATACCTGCCGGAACCAAGACTCGAACCTGTGACCTTTGGGTTACATACAGTGACAAAGACCCTTTGGGTTACACAACAGTAAATTCATTTTTGAGAAAACTGAGCAAGGAAAAATGGCATTTCTTGATAAATGTGACATGACTCAGAGAAGATGAGCAAATCCACTTCATTTTCAGTGTTTTTTGGCCCATCTTCTCTATTAACAACGGCTCTGTGTAGTAACAGCTGCTCTATGTGAAATCACGCACCTGATGGAATTAACCGCTGATTAGAGAACAGGCTTTACTGACGAGATGCGCATAACGATTGGCCGATCGTGATCGGAGCACCCCTACAATTAAACCATGTCTACATTGGAAGTGACCAATGATGTTGCAATCAAACCTCCTAGGAGGCCTTAAACAACCTCAGTCATGTTCACTAACCAGGTTATTCATTCAAAACAATTGGTGAATAACTTTGTATCCCACTATATCTTTTCATTTCAAATACATTTATTTGTTTGCTTGACTGTTTGGACTATTGTAGAATTTTTGTACACAATAGAATAATTGCTAGAATGTTACAATTATGATTCAGATGATAAAATTAGAAGGCCAGAAACTGGCTATGATGTCACAGTAAAAAAAAACTGAAATTAATAATAATCAACCCATTTAATAAATGCAGCTAATATATCTTATGTGGCTCAACAAAAATTGTGTCTATTAAGTGCAAGTTGGTATTTGAAATGAAGCAATTTTGAGAAGTTAACACATCCTATGCTATACATCCAAAAGTCCAAAGTCAGAAAGAGCTTTATTGCCAAGTATGTTTGCACATTTATTTTGTGGTGACAGAAGCTTCCAGTACACAGGGACAGCTACAACACACATGTAATAAAAATTAAATCAAAATATATGAATAAAATATAAATAAACAAAAACTGTATGTACAGATGTGCTACAGATGGAATAGTATAGAGACAAAGGAAATCAACTTTTTTGTGCCTGGCTGTCCAAAGAGGGTCTGGCTGCAGACTTGCACTTGCACTCTCAGAAACTTGCACTTCCGCTAGTGACATCACTTGCAGTCTTTATTTTTTATTTTGTTGAATTTTTTGATTACTTTTTGTTTGAATTTCCCAACATTCTTGCAGGACCCTGTAAGTTATAGCACCAAATTAGTTTCAATCATTTAATCACCACCACAGCGTCTTGTCTCTATTGGTACCACGCACGATTTGTGTTGATTGCAAGTGACGTCACAGGTAGTGGAGAGTGCAAGTAGCGATTGCAAGTGACATTGTAATTTAGTTAATTTTTTTCTTGTGTTCGCCACCTGGCTACTGTTGTAAAATGTTGAGAGATTCAAACAAACAGTTAATCAATAAATATAACAAAAAAATAAATAAATAAAGACTGCAAGTTTTTTCACTAGCGGTAGTGCAAGTCTGAGAGTGCAAGTGCAGGTGTGCAGCCAGACCCTTCTGTCCTGGTGTTCGACGCTCTGTAGCACCAGCCAGACGGCAGAAGTCCAAGAAGGAGATGGCTTGGATGTGAGGGATCCACAGTGATTTTCTGCACCACTCTCCTCACACTGGATATATACAGTCCTTAAAGGGTGGGCAGGGAAGCTCCAGTAATCCAATAAAAGAAGTACAAAAGAAGTAAAACCTCTGTTGGGCTTTTTTCACAATGGAGCCAATGTGAGTGTCTCACTTCAGGTCCTGAGAGATGGTGGTGCCCAGGAACCTGAATGACTCCACTGCAGTCACAATGCTGTTCATGATGGTGAGTGGGGGGAGTGCAGGGGGGTTTCTCCTGAAGTCCACGATCATCTCCACTGTTTTTTGAGCGTGTTGAGCTCCAGGTTGATAAGACTGCAGCAGATAGCCAGCTCTTTAACCTCCTGTCTGTAAGCAGACTTGCCACCATCCAGGATGAGGCTGATGACTATGGTGTCACCTGCAAAGTTTAGGAGCTTGACAGAGGGGTCAGTAGAGGTGCAGTCGTTGGTGTAGAAGAAGAAAAGCAGTCGCTGAAGAACACATCCCTGAGGAGCACCAGTGCTGATGGTGTGGCTGTTTGATATGAATTTCCTCAGTCTCACTAACTTTTGCCTATCTGTCAAAAAGCTGGTGATCCATTGACAGATAGAGCTGGGAACAGAGATCAGTTTGGTCTGGAGGAGTGTTGGGATGATGGTGTTGAAGGCCAAACTGAAGTCCATAGAAAGGATCCTCACATAAATCCCAGATTTGTCCAGATGCTGCAGGATGTAGTGCAGCCCCATGTTTACCGCATCATCCATGGACCTGTTTGCTTGGTAAGCCTAATGTAAGTCCTAATGCATGGTGAGGAGGTCAGTTTGAGTGGCTAAAGACTCTCCAGGGACCACAGCTGGAGAATTGCAGAAAATAGTTGAGTCTCGGGGTCAGAAAACCTTAAAAAAAAATGTCAAACAGCACCTCCATCACCACATGTTGTTTAGGAGGGTTTCAAGAAAAATGATCCTAGCTCATCCAAAAACAAACTAAAGCATATTAATTTATCAAACACGACTGGAACTTCAAATGACTGGCTTCTATGGTCAGATGAAGCTAAAGAAATCTGCTTTTAAGCAGCAAAAACTCACTAACCCAAAGATGGGTTTGGTGAACACAGAGATAAAAAAAAATGAAATGTACAATGAAATATACAGATGTATTTTTGATGTTGTGGGCCTATATTTCTGCTGAAGGTCCTTGACATCTTGTTTAGATGCATGGCATCTTTGAAATCTCCAGCACGTGTTAGTTTGCCATTGGCTGTAGTCTGTGCAGTGTGTTCGAGCGCAGCTTTTTGGTCCGACGCTGCCAATGGGAGGCGACAACTTTGTTAGCTTTTGTCGCCGTTAGTTTTTTGAAGCCGGCTTGGTGTGTCCCATCCTTTACAGTCCTTACTACAGGCTTAGCAGATTTAAGTTTTTGCTTGTGTGTTGAACCAGATAGTGGTCAGAGAGCACTAAAGCTGCTCTAGGGACGGAGCGATCTCTATCTTTTAATGTGTTGTAATAGGGGTACAAAATATTTTAGTCTCTGGTGAGGCATGTAATATGTTGTCTCTATTTTGGCAGTTTTGCTTTATTAAAGTCCCATTCTATATATTCTGATTTGATAACATGCAATAGCAACAAAAACGTTGTTACATAAAAGTCACAATTACCTTGTTTTATTTTTTATTCAGTGGTGGAAATGTAATTTAATTTCCTTATTTATATATGCAGCTATTATAATAATATATTTACTGACAGATTGCATGCAATATTTGAACTTCCAAAAATGTCAAATGTGAATTGTGGAAAAACCTCAAAACAATGGTGACCAGTTACAGAAAAATATACACTTCCCATCACATTCCCATTCAGAAGTTAATCCAATAGTCTTGATGTTGATTTAGAAAAAAAAAAAAAAAGTACACAGACATGGTATGTGTCAACTACTAACATCACTTGCAGTGTGAACACCTTTGTGAATAATAATAAGTCTGGTTTATTTCTATCGCTTCACTCACTTCCACTGTAGACATCTTTACGTCTCTAAATATCATTTACTTATATAAATCCTAGTCTACTTTTGCTACACATTATTCACATTTCCTGTCAGAATCAGTCAGAAATACTTGAAAATAGTCATATTAATGTGTGTAGAAATTAGAATTTCTATTACTAATTCTAATTCTAATAGTATTTCCAACACTGCTTTTAGAGGCTATGGAGCTCTTGAGAGGACAAGGTGATTTAAAAATAAATAAATAAATAAAAACACAATAATATTTTGATGCTTGTGACTTTGCTAGCAACATTTGTGTTGACCCCGCGTTCAGTCACAAAAGCACCTCATCACAATGTCCGATTAGGAGCTTCTTAAGAGGCAAAACATACAATTGCTGTATTTGACTTGTTAATTAAACCAAAAAGATTAATAAATGGAGTTTACTTTGACATGAAATTAATTTGAATGCAAAAATGCAATCAAAAATCCCACCATGGTTTAGAATTATGATAAGAAGATGACTTGGAAATCGGACTTACCTGAGGCACAGATAGTCTTTAAACAGAAACACTAACACTACACTAAACATCAAATCCACACCAAACACAACACCCACACACACACACTATGAAATGAGCACTATCACAGCACAAACACACGTACAGCACAAACACAGATGAAAAAAAACTGAACCTCTCTCACCGCTCAGATTCAGCTCTCACAGCACAACATGGACAGATGTGACAGATAGTGTATGAACATCAACACGCGTCAGTGCATGCAGAGGTGTCTGATACAGATGTGTTCACATGGTGAAGTGTTTGTGAGCAACACATCAAAACATGTGAAAGGTACACTGAAGAACCCACAGGTAAAACAGGTTCATTTGACTTCAGCCTCAGTATATTCTACCCATACTGTGTATGCAGTTTATGTCATGCTAAAGTGATTTGTTGGTTTTATTATTTTAGTTTTTTCCCGTGGACTCTTTTATGCTGTGAGTACAGTAATAAACGCAAAAATAATCCACAGATCACAAAAACAGAACTCAAAAACTGAACGCAACCAAAAAAATCGCATAAACCAAAGAAAAAAAGAAAAAAAAGTGTCCAGCCTGGACTACTACAACATCTACTGTTACTTAAAAAAAGCCAGCACAACACCAAACAGTAATACGAAACTCTCAAATAAAACCACAGTTTAGTATAACTGAATGTTACACAAAAACCTTACGTGTCAAAATCAAATTGACAAGAGAACAATGTGGATGAAATTAGAACCACTACATCAAAAACACTAACAACAATGAGCATATCTAGTGACATATAACGTCCATATACACTATGTATATGTATAGAGATAAATATGAGAGTAAAACTTTAGATATATGTTGCAGATATTTACTGTTTCATCACAGAGCCACACTCCCTGGCCATCCGGCAGCTCAGAGCTCACACTATTGTCCTGATCGATTAGCCAGCGATGAACGACGTGGGCCTGAAAGGACACACCACATAAACACAAGAAGCCATTAAATCTTCACACTCTTGAGGTAAAGGGAGAGAACGAGAGACAGGTACAGAGAGAGAGAGAGAGAGACCGAGCAGCAAGAGAAAAGAGTCCCATCTATGGCTTCACATGAATGAAAAGAGTCTACGCTTGACTTAGTCAGTTCACGTTACGAGAGAAGGCAGACAAACATGAAAAAGAGAAGCAGAATGAGAGGAAAGTGCAGAAGAACAAAGAGACAAAAACAAACCCATGGGGAAATTGATAGATTACAGCACATTTCAGATTCTCAGGTTGGTCTTGGATCATGTATTGTTGCAAGAAAAAATTATTAAAAGGAATAAGTTCTCTGAGAATCCGCTGTAGGGATATATATATATATATATATATATATATATATATATATATATATATATGTTATAATAATCTTCCAACTATTATGCAATATTAAGTCTTATTTAACCCATCAATGTTATTAATGGACTTATTTCATTAAGTATTTGATGACTCTATTGAGAACAATCAGATTTATTACTGGCTCAGTTTAAGGATCACATCATTTTATTGCAATCTTAAAATCTTAAAATGATTTGAATATGAATAAATTAATAAATCGCTCAGCCTTTGCCTTTGTAATATATTAATTTTATTTGCTGTTTAGCCTAATGACTTTTTTCCCTCCTTGCAGAAGCAAATGCGAAACATGGAAGAAACTTTAGCCGCAAAATGCAGAGATGAAGCACATTAAGGATCACGAGAAAAAAGAAAAACTCTTTGATCACTTGTAATTTAACTGATTTTACAAATGAATAAATGACAAAATAGGTTAACTAACCTTTAAACACAAACCTCTTCACAGCACCAGAGTGGCATTATAGGATGTGTGAATAAAAGTTGCTAGTGTGACATTTATTTGTTTAGTTTTTCTGTTGAAAGTGAGATGTTTCCAATGCCTTTAATCATGCAAAAAAAGTGCATATTTAGCTTCTGCTAATAAAGGCTCCATTCTATGACTTGTGTTACCTTCAGTAACGATATGTCTACATGATATGCAACACATTCACACACAATAAATCAATGAGAGAACAGATCATGAGGAAGGGAGAGTTGATGTGCTGCAATAAAAGACGGTGGCAGATTCACATTCAAATAGTTTCTGTAGGGTACAAAGAGTGAAAAGTGAGAGTAGGAGCATTTTCTCTGTTTAATTAGTTCAATATCCCTAAATAAAAGTAATCAGCATATTTAACACAGATATTAACATGAATGCTAAGAAGTCTGCGATATCTCCAGGTAGTTTAAGCATCCCAAAATCCCAATAACCCCAAATTCACACCATTAGTCAAGCCAGAAGTTGACAGTTTTCAATTCAGCAAATTATATATTATAGTTGTCTCTGCTGGGAGAGAAGAAAACAATTCACTGAAAGCATTGGGAAATTAATATATATATATATATATATATATATATATATATATATATTTTTTTGTTTGTTTGTTTGTTTTTTTTTTAAATGTGTATTTATGGGCTTTTAATGTCTTTAATGGGAGAGGACAGTAGAGAGCTGACAGGAAAGGTTGGGTGGAAAAAAGGGATCAGAAAAGAACCTCGAGACGGTAATCAAACTCGAGTCACAGTGAATGCAGTTGTGTATAAACGTTGTGAATTTTTTCAAATAATGAGAAGGGTTTTGATATTGCTCAAGTTCAGTCAAGTGCTATGCATTACATCATAGGATACAGGTTGCTTTTTTTCATTTTAATGTTCTCTTTCCTTCTCTGACCCCTGATGAGAGGCAAGCACAACCCACAGAGCTAATAATCGTTATGAGCTAATGTCTTATCCTTTCTTTTTCATTCATACAAACACACCTGCTGTTCTACAAGTTAAACCTGAACCACTCCAAATCAGCACTTTTTGTAAAGAGACAAGAAAAGCAAAACAAAAGTAATTCAGTGTCTCGACTCCAGACGGGGACTATAACTATCATGTGAGCTATTTAGGGAAAGAGAAACAGAGTCAGCAGCACCTGCCCTGCAGAGGACAATACCAATAGCCCTCTGACTCTTTTGAACTACAACTAACACTGTAACAAAGACTTCATGAATCAATTAATGCAGTTCTCTAATCAGCTGCTGTGTGGTGATGGGAACTCCACTTCACAGGTTGTTTCAATGATACGTTTATATAATCACACAATGGCATCACATATAAACTATTGTAAATAAATTATTCTTCATCAGCTCACCTTTTTATACAAACAATGAGAAACCATAAAAACACTCATCCTTGGAGGAACTGGAGCACTGAATGAGTTCATTAATCACTGGATCATATACTGTATGCTGGTATTTCGGCTCATTTCCAGTCGCAGTGACTGTGAGGCATCTGAAAGTGAGAAACTTGTAGATCTGAAGTGCTTTAGCCACAAACTGTTTCAGATGCTTCAATCATTTGGTGAACCAGATCCGATTCATCTGACTCACTAAAAAGCACCAGTTCAAAAGAATGATTTATTCATGAACCAGACATCACTAGTGATGCACCATGGATTTGGGTGGTGTGATGGTAAACAGGATCGACTATATGATAAATCAAAACCTTACCTACATCACTATTTTACTGGAATTATGAATCACCCAAGTTCTGTAGGGATATTTCACTAAAAATAAATAAATATATAAAATAAAATTATAATAATTCTGCTGTTATTTACACTATATGACTTGTATATATGTACTGTATATATGACTATATAACTGTCCTGGTCTTGCTATTATCAGTAGTTCAAATGGTTGAAGTCTTCTAATGCTTTCTGTAAATGCATTATAATAAATCAACAATATGATAGATAGATAGATAGATAGATAGATAGATAGATAGATAGATAGATAGATAGATAGATAGATAGATAGATAGATAGATAGATTTTGGGGCCAAGCACATGTGAACAGCAATTTATCCCTGCAAAGTGAATACTAGTGAAAGAGTTGATGAAGATGCAAAAGGTTTATAATAAGATGATGGGGAGGGGCTCGGCAGATTTCTCCCTAATGAATAATTCAGCAGGAAAAGCTGCCAGCTCCATGCAGAAATACTGCATCAGCAAACAGTTCAGAGGTACAACGAGCTCACTAAAAGACAGCAGAGGAGAATGCAGAGATTCAAACTTACAAGATATCAAGCAGAGCCATATTTAACAAGAGATTTTCAAAGGGGACACCAGATGTCTATTTTCCAAAAGTTGGTATGAGTCTTTAGGCTCTTCATGAAATGTCTGTAACACACTTTGGTTAAAATTCCTCAATCGTCAGGTAAAACAACACTTTTTACCTTGTCAAGAACAGCTCTGTTCACAGTGAAGGGTTTCGGTGCATGTCTCTTTAAATTATAATGAGCTACTGCTAACCCCGCCCCTGTCTTCTGTGGGGCGTGTCAACACAAGACATGAATTGCTGCCTTGGACTCCATATATGGCTCGGAGTCGGTCTTATTTAAAGGGAGTCTGTCTTTATTTAAAAGTGCTCGTTTTCACTCAATATAGAGTAGTACTGCATCCTTCATAACTCCAAAAAGTCTTTAGTTTTATTATATTCATAAGAGAAAGATAGTCTGTACCGATTTTTCCCGGAAAAACACGACCGGCTGGAGGCGTGACATGTGGGCGGAGATAAAGAATCACGAGCGCTAATAGGCTTTTGCGTTGAGAGCGTTTGGAAGCTGTGACATTACCGTGAGGGAAAAACCATCATCCAAAACAAACCATGGCTAACAGTCAGATTTAGCCGTATATTTATGATCCAGAATCAGATCCAGAGGCTGATACTCGAAAAAAACTTGTGAAGAAGACAAACCGGAAGAGGTATTTTTGTAACAGAAATACTCCTTCAAACGTACAACTTAATTTTTGAAACTTTGTCCATGTTTAGCATGGGAATCCAACTCTTTAACAGTGTAAAAACTCAGTATGCATGAAATAGCAGTACACCCCCCCCCCCTTTAAAGAGCTAGCCATCTACATAGAAACCAGCTGCAGATTGAAACAGCTTGCTAGATGACAGTTTCAGACTCAGACAGCCCATAACAAACTGGCTGTGTGTTTTCTTTTCAGCTTTTCTGAGGTGGGAGACAGGCAAATGGCATATATATATAATAATTGTTTGAACCTTAAAAAATTATTGTAACATTAAATCATCTGGTTTTATTAAATTCAAGTTAATTCAAAAGTCAATTTATGAAAACTTGAATATACTAAGTAACCTTCACTACATTTTTCAATGAAAATGTTTTTCAAGTAAAGTTAAAAAAATCAGACTTCCAGATCACATAAATAATGATTTACCTTATTTATGGGAAGGATTTACCTCCTGGCCCCTCTAAGGAACCTGACAATGAGGTCATGTTTACCCAAAGATTGGGTAAGCATGACCTCATTCACGGGGTCATGGTAGGCAGCAATAGCGGCAACCTGGACTTTAATGGGGGGGGCAGCCTTCGCTCCAGCTCTTGCTGCAGAAAGGATAGCACGACCGCAGTCGGGCATCTTCAGGGGTCTTCTTGGCGAGAAGATCACCACTCAACTAACAGGTTCCACTTCAAGGCATAAGTGTGTCTCGTAGACGGTGCTCTTGCTGAAGTGATGGTGTTCACTACCTCTTGGGGTAGGTGACCTAGAACATCCACATCCCATCCAGGGACCAGACATGGAGTTTCCAAAGGTCTGGACACGGGTGCCAAATGGTGCCCCCTCTCTGAGTCAGTAAATCCCTCCTCAGAGGAACCGGCCAAGGAGGGGCTGTTGAGAGGAACACTAGTTCGGGGAACCAGGTCCGAGTAGACCAATATGGCGCTACTAGCAAGACTTGCTCCTCGTCCTCCCGGACTTTGCACAGTGTCTGTGCGAAAAGGCTCACTGGGGGAAACACATACTTGCGTAGGTCCCACAGCCAGCTGTGTGCCAGTGCGCCTGTGCCGAGAGTACCCTCGGTCAGGGAGTAGAACAACTGGCAGTGAAAGGTCTCTGGAGAAGCAAACAGATCTACCTGAGCGGCTCCAAACCGTCTTTAAATCAGTTGGACCGTCAGGGGATGGAGTCGCCATTCTCCCGGGAGCATTGCTCGAGACAGTTTGTTGGCTGTACGATTGAGCAGGCCTGGAATGTGAACAGCACGAAGTGTCCTCAGAACCTTCTGACTCCAAAGGAGGAGGTGGCGAGCGAGTTGCGACATGCGACGAGAGAGCAGACCACCTTGTCGGTTGATGTACACAATGGTCGCAGTGTTGTCCGTTCGAGCCAGCACATGCTTGCCTTGTAAGAGACCTTTGAGACGCTCAAGGCAAGGTGTACTGCTAGCAACTCTAGGCAATTGATGTGCCACTGCAGCTGCGGTTCCCGTCCAAACCCCTGAGACTGCATGCACGTTGTACGTGCCCCCCCCCAACCGGTAGTGGAGGCATCCGTATAAACCACAGCATGCCTGGAGATCAGCTCTAGGGGCACCCTTGCCCAGAGAAATGCAAGATCTGACCACGGGGTGAAGTTTTGGCAACAGGCCGGTGTAACTTGGACCCGGTGAGGGCCACGCTTCCACGCCCACCTTGGGACTCGGCCAAAAAGCCAGAGCTGGAGCTGTCTCATATGTAATAAGCCGAGCGGTGTAAGTGCCGCCACCATATACCCCAGGAGCCACTGAAAGAGTTCAGTGGGACCGCTGTCCTGCCCTTGAACGTATTCAAGCAGGCTAGCACCGACCGCGCACGTTCCTCTGTGAGGCGTGCTGTCTGTTCGACCGAATCCAACTCCATACCGAGAAAAGAGATCCTCTGCAATGGTGAGAGTTTGCTCTTTTCCCAGCTGACCCGAAGGCCCAGCAGGCTCTGGTGCCGGAGCACCACATCCCTGTGCTCGCACAACTGATCCCGAGACTGTGCTAGTATCAGCCAATCGTCTAAGTAGTTGAGTATGCGAACATTTTGCTCTCTGAGGGGAACGAGAGCTGCCTCCGTGATCTTTGTTAAGACATGGGGAGACAGGGGAGGCCTGAAGGGCAGGACCTTATACTGATATGTGCTCTGTGAGGAAAGGGAATCAATGTTTCAAAAACATAGTGCAGTGTTGATGGTAGCAACATATAGTGCATTATACATCCATAGAAATGTGTCCATAAAATAAAAAATAGGTGTAACAAGTTGCATAAAACTAAATTGCAAAGTAAAATTAAAAATTAAAAACCATAATGACCTTAATGGGGTTTAAATCTCATTTGAATGTACATTACACATTTAAACATGTTTGTTGTTTTGTTTGTGTTTTTATGAGGGGCCTGTTAATAACCCTGCAATTAAGCACCACACATTTTTATATTATTTAAGCAAATGCTGACTTTTGTAGACAAACAATAACAATGTGCAGAATACATATAGAGACTACTATACGATTTCTATAAAAAGAAAGTGTTTACACAGAATTAGCTGTATAATCCAAATGGAGCAGATGGTTCTGTTTAGAAGAAGAAGAAAAAAAGAGTTGCTGACAGAGGATGAGAGGAATTTCCTACATCATTTATTTATGGGTTATCAGTGACTTACAGAGGTGTGTTCACCATCCTAGCACCCTAATCGAGCTCTCACGCCTTTTATTTATTTTTTATTTTATTTTTTTACATGAGGGAAGCCCGTCTTTCCCAAACTATTTTTATCAGGGCAGAGCATTAGCATGACAAAACATTGGCAGAAGAATAGACAGTAACAAAGAACATCTTCAGAGCCTATTTTCATCTTTCCTTCCCTTTTTGCATGAGAGGCCTGGGTATTATTCATGTCAGAGCATCATAATTGCCTTTCAGACCATCTCTTTTGTGCTCACTCTTGAGTCTTAGAAAACACTTTTCAGCCTCGCTCTCTCTCACACACACACATGCACTCGCTCTCTTTCTTTTATAGTCACACATTGTACACACACACACATTTAAAAATACTCCATAAAATGGCATTATATATATATATATATATATACATATATATATATATATATATATATATATATATATATATATATATATATATATATATATATATATATATTTTTTTTTTTTTTTTTTTTTTTTTTTTTTTTTTAAATACATTGACATGACTTGAATGACTAAAATGACATTGGCATTTTAACGGGTCTAACCCTTTTGAAAAAGAAGTATGTTTGTATTGAAGTGTGTGTGAATTGAATGTTTCACCTTATTGTGAAGAGCAGTTCACAATAATGTCAAATCAAAAGTTGTACCTTAATCTACATTTTAAATAGCAATATTTTAATAAGTAAAGAAGTGCAGTAATTTTGATGCATGCTTAATGTAAAGCACTGGATTATAATTGTTATTATAGTGTGTTGTTCAATATTATATTTATTTTTAACAGTAATATATTTTTAAAATGTATTAAAAATACAAATACATTTTAAAACAAGACACACAAGTTTCATCAGATATTACATTAAAAATCAAAAATGTTAGTTTATTATAAATGCTTGTCTGTTCAATCAGCAGTAGACTTTAACCATATTTCAAAGACAAACATAATTATTTATGAAATTATGACATATAGTCCTACATACTGTAAGTGAGTCAGAACGAGACTATTATGTTCAACTAATTGTTTTTATTTAACATCTAATGAATAATACATTTGCAAGTAATTGTAAATAAAATGCAATGAAAGGTCTGAAAACAATTACATTCAGTTAAGATAATTTACTTAGAAATTATATTTTGTCTGTATGAGTTTCTTTCAAGTATGTTTCTTCTTTCTCACAGGGGAGACTTGCAGTATAGTTCAAAATTTATTAAAATGTCTTTAAATATCACAATACACTGATATTTTGTGAAGATTTTGTGCAGTGATAAAAACAAAATAAATTTGAAGTTACTTGAGCTAAAATGTAATTGTGTTTTATAATTGCACATTTAATTTCTATAGTTTCATGTCTGGATGTCTGAACTGCAATACATCACAAGGAAAGCAAATGAAACACACAGTGGACCCACACAGACTGCTTCCATCACAATGGAGATCCATTTACCAAATACACTTGGACTGCTCTAACTGTGCACCATTCATTTACTGAAAGCAGAGTAATGCAAAATTTCATGTGAAATACATTGTTCTGAAATATGACATTTGGTCTGCTGTTGAATTGATCAAGACAAAAATGCTCATCCAGAATATAAGATATTCTGATATGTAGGGCTTGAGCTCCTCCTTTATTGCACATTTATGAGATTTTTTCAGCCACTGTGTCACACACCAAGTGTAAAGTCTGATCACTTAATATCACAATATCACAAGGCAAGCATATGACATATGTAATATATGAGTTACACCACAGTATAGATTTTGTATTCAAGATAAACAGCAACATAGGCAATAATACATGCATATTAATTATAATAATGCATATATATATATATATATATATATAATCTTTCAGCCAAACACATATCTATAAGAATTCTCCTGCAGTTCTGTTGACCTTGCTAACATGACCTGTATATGTATGAAGAGCATTTCTAGCCATCCATCAGAGGTTCTCCTCTTACAGTTACTTCCTCCATGGATTACACACACACACAACACACACACACACACACACACCCAAACACACATAGTCAAGTCAAGTCTGCTTTATTGTCAATTCTTCCATATGCACAGGACATACATACAGAGAATTGAAATTGCGTTACTCTCAGACCCCCGTGCATACAGATAACATTAACAGTAGAGCCTAAAAATCTAGATCAAATATAAAATATAAGAAACAACTATACAATAAGGGAATGTAAAAAAGACATAATAAAATTAAGAATAAAGTTAAATAAAGCAGTGCAAGGCACATGGCAGATAGAGTGCAAATCTGTGAAGTGAACAAACAGTGCAGATAAAAGGTTTTTAGCTTTCACTAAAAGTAACTGTACACACAAGCATACAATAATTAGCCACATACACGCCACACTACACAAAGATGTGAAAAATGTAAAACACTACTCTTGTGTGTCTTTTGCTTGTTCAGAGTGCAGTGGAGCACAGTAGTGTGTCACAGCACTCACTCATACATGCATATGCACATATACACTGTACAGTATATACAGTATGCATGTACAACTAATGTATTTTACAGTCATGTAACTGAACTGAATCAAAGCTGGACTGACTTTAGCTCTATAATGACACTGTTGATTTGCTGCTTTACAGCTGAATTTGAATTTGAATTTGAAAAAAATCTATATTGTGTAAAGCACTTTAGAAATAAAGTTGACTTGGCTTGCATGCATATTCAGTGTGTGTGTTTACAGGTGCATCACAATAAATTGGAATGTTGTGGAAAAGTTCATTTATTTCAGTAATTCAACTCAAATTGTGAAACTTTTGTATTAAATAAATACACTGCACACAGACTGATGTAGTTGAAGTCTTTGGTTCTTTTAATTGTGATGATTTTGGCTCACATTTAATAAAAACCCACCAATTCACTCTCAACAAATTAGAATACTTCATAAAACCAATAAAAAAATGGTGAATTGTTGGCATTCTGGAAAGTATGTTAATTTACTTCAGCTCATCTCACTGTTTGGTCTCGTTTCTCCTCTTCCTCTTGACAACAGCCCATAGATTCTCTGTGGGGTTCAGGTCTGGTGAGTTTGCTGGCCAGTCACGCACACCAACACCATGGTCATTTAACCAACTTTTAGTGCTTTGGCAGTGTGAGCAGGTGCCAAATCCTGCTGGAAAATGAAATCTGCATCTTCAAAAAGCTGGTCAGCCGAAAGGAAGAATGAAGTGCTTCAAGATTTCTTGGTAAACGGGTGCAGTGACTTTGGTTTTCAAAAAACACAATGGACCAAGACCAGCAGATGACATTGCACCCCAAATCATCACAGACTATGGAAACTTAACACTGGACCTCAAGCAACTTGGGCTATGAGCTTCTCCACCCTTCCTCCAGACTCTAGGACCTTGGTTTCCAAATGAAATAAAAAACTTGCTCTCATCTGAAAAGAGGACTTTGGACAACTGGGCAACAGTCCAGTTCTTCTTCTCCTGAGCCCAGGTAAGATGCCTCTAACGTTGTCTGTGATTCAGCTTGACACATCTGTGTGTGGTGGCTCTTGATGCCTTGAGCCCAGACTTAGTCCATTCCTTGTGAAGTTCACTCAAATTCTTGAACAGATTTTGCTTTATAATCCTCATAAGGCTGTGGTTCTCTCGGTTGGTTGTGCTTTTTATTTCTTCCACACTTTTTCCTTCCACTCAACTTTCTGTTAACATGCTTAGATACAGCACTCTGTGAACAGCCAGCTTCTTTGGCAATGAATGTTTGTGGCTTTCCCTCCTTGTGAAGGGAGTCAATGATTGTCTTCTGGACATCTGTCAGATCAGCAGTCTTCCCCATGATTGTGTAGCCTAGTGAACCAAACTGAAAGACCATTTTGAAAGATGAGGAAACCTTTGCAGGTGTTTTGAGTTGATCAGCTGATTGGCATGTCACCATATTCTAATTTGATGAGAGTGAATTGGTGGGTTTTTGTTAAATGTGAGCCAAAATCATCACAATTAAAAGAATAAAAGACTTAAACTACTTCAGTCTGTGCGCATTGATTTTAATACGAGTTTCACAATTTGAGTTGAATTATTGAAATAACTTTTCCATGACATTCTAATTTATTGAGATGTACCTGGTTGTGTGTGTGTGTGTGTGTGTGTTTATATATATATATATATATATATATATATATATATATATATATATATATATATATATATATAAACACACACACACACACAAAGAAATGCAAGGGGGTAAAATATTGTTTCACAAAACACAAAGTGTTTTGACACAAATATGTGTCATTGTTTACACTCATGTTGTGAATGTTTTCACTGAGTGCACCTCAAGTACCACTGTTAGTTTCTAATTTCTTTTTATTTACACCCGTGTGTGATGATAAATATGTGTGATGCGCTTTCATGACACATGAAAAAATTATACATGATTCATTGCTTAAAGGGTTAGTTCACCCAATAATCAAAATTATGTCATTAATAACTCACCCTCATGTCGTTCCAAACCCGTAAGACCTCCGTTTATCTTCTGAACACAGTGTAAGATATTTTAGATTTAGTCCGAGAGCTCTCAGTCCCCCCATTGAAGCTGTGTGTACGGTCTACTGTCCATGTCCAGAAAGGAAAGAAAAACATCATCAAAGTAGTCCATGTGACATCAGAGGGTCTATTGGAATTTTTTGAAGCATCGAAAATACATTTTGGTCCAAAAATGGCAAAAACGACGCTTTCGATGCTTCACATCAGTTCAGTCAGTGTACTGTTTGAGTGCATGCATTACTCCGGGATATTGGTTTGTTTGAACTCAGAAGGAGTGTCAGACACATTAAAAAGTTAACAGCTTAAGTCGTTTGTAGTTTAATGCGTATTAGAGATGCGAACCGTTTCAAACGATTCAGTTCGATTTGGTGAACTGAATGATTCGTTCGTGAACCGGGTATAACAAACTGCTTTGATTTGAACTCTCTCACACAACAGACACGGAAGAGAAGACAATGCTGAATGAAGTCGTAGTTTTTGCTATTTTTGGACCAAAATGTATTTTCGATGTTTCAAAATATTCCAACAGACCCTCTGATGTCACATGGACTACTTTGATGATGTTTTTCTTACCTTTCTGGACATGGACAGAATACCGTACACATAGTTTCAATGGAGGGACAGAGAGCTCTCGGACTAAATCTAAAATATCTTAAACTGTGTCCCGAAGATAAAAGGAGGTCTTACATGTTTGGAACAACATAAGGGTGAGTTATTAATGACATAATTTTCATTTTTGGGTGAACTAACCCTTTAACGAAACACTCTGTCCCCGTCTATTGACAGAATTATACGGAATGTTTTCACTGTTATACAGTAGATTGGCATTATTGCACAACTTATGAAAGAGTACTGAACGTCTGAATCAAAACACAGTAAAGAAGACGCAGAAACACGCAATTGCATACGTTAGCAAATGCATATGTAAAATAATCTACACCATCTATGTTTTGATCATTGCACTGAATCTGTTCCTGATGGAGTCTTTAACAAAAATGCAATTTTCTCAGTTTTTGTTCAAAATTATGTTGTTGTTTTTGAAAATTTGAAAATGAAAATTTATGGTGAAAATGATAAAAAAATGCTAGCAGTGTCTGGCAAAAAATAAAAATAAAATTGTAAATAAAATTTTTTTAAGCTGGTGGGAAAAGAGTTAAAGGTTTATAAGTCATCATTAAAATCTATTCCCTATGGAGAAAATGAATTTAATTTTTATTCTTGGAACCCTACTTACAGCACAGAGAAATAAAGATATGTCACTACTTCCGTAACATAACAATTTTAATCATACATTTGTACCTTTTTAAATCCTCATCATGACAAATATGCAACTCGGGCTCAGTGGAATATTTTCTTGTCTCAAAATAGTATTTGTTTCTACCAAAGGAAAAGGAAACCTTAACTCTTGTGTTTATTTCAGATGCAAACTGCAGTGAATTGCATGCATCTGTTTTTGGAGCTTATGTTTGTCTGAATGAAATATTTCAACTTTCAATTAATGCTCTTTTTAATGCATTTATAAAGTTTAAATGCATTCAGCATTCTGTGACTGGTAGATAAGTAGAAGATGAAAATAATCTGGATTTAGAAGCTGTTCTGAAGCAGATACAGCAGGCATGGAGTCACATACATTCTCTCTCTTGTTACATACTGATGCATATTAATGTCCTGTGCGCTGCAGCTATTTTAGACCACTGCAGTGAACACAAACTACATACATGCTTATCAGCATTTTTCTGGTCTCCACTGAGACCATTCTCACATAGACACTCATGCACATGTGTGTGAGACCCTGCACACACCTAAACATGATACAATACCAATAAATATTTACTTCCTGACATATTGAGCATTTCATGACACTGTCCAGTCAGAGGCATGGATCTGATTACCATGCTAAAAAACACAATCAGCAACTTTCAGTGAGCAACCTCCCCCACCACACACACACACACACACACATAAACACACACGCACATACACACACTGCAGATAAAATTCTGTCAGAGTTACCAATGTGACTTCAGATCCATAGATCCACTGTAGTAGCCAAGCTTGTTTTTCTAGTAGGCAATTCTGATGATAGTTAATATACAGTACAGTCATAATATGTTAATATGTAAATGATTTGTTTCATTAATGCGATTCTTTTGTATTTGGATGAAACTTTAAGAAATGTCAGTATTACTTATGACAATTAAGGATCCTTAAATTCATCCTGAAGATCTCATAACTAATATAATGAATTCACTAATTGATGATGATGAGGATGATGATTACTAAAAAAATTAATATCCTAAAATAAATATACTGTAATACAAGGTTTTTTAAATTACAGTAATGCGGCTTTTTTGCATTATGACAATGTGAAGTTTGTAAACTGTAAATATAAATAAATAATAATAATAATAAAAAGAATAATAGTGAATAGCATAGAGTATCATATATAATTTGATTTCAGATTAATGTGACACTTCCTTGTGAAAAAAAAGGGATAGCATTTTTTTTTTTTTCATGGAAATGAAAGATGCTCTGAGAAAATCTTCATGACAGGATAGTGTTCAGATGACCAGCGCTGCCAGCTTTAAAGCAAGAACTGCTGACAGTGTTGAAGTCCAGGTGAAGTGAGTGAGGAAGTCCACTGTGAGTGAGTTTAGCCGTGAATTAATAATAAATCAGCACTATCGCTCTCCCTTTCCTCCCTCTTAAAATGGCATCTGAAAAATTCATGTGCCAGTCAGATCCGCTTATGTGAGACACAGCAGATTTACACTGAAGACTGTAAAAGTAGTTATTTCTCCAATCAAAACTATATTCATTTTAATTTAAGACTCAAATAAGTGTCTGGTTGTATATTTTAGAACTGTTGAAGTCTCTAGTATCTTTAGCAGTAATCCTTCGTCACTTTCCC